>NW_027072089.1:108940306-109112806 GCF_038088225.1 Cyrtonyx montezumae
CCCTAATGTGTTATTCTTGTGTCTACTATCTTTAAAATCTTCTTCAAACACTGAAAAAGCAGAGCTTCAGACCTCCTACTTTTCCAGAAAAGTTGTCACAACCATGGCTGCTTCAAATGCTTTATGTATTAAACCATTATTTTAATTCCTTTTTGTTTATGGTATTTGTCTGTCATCAGAAAAACCAGAAAGACCACAGTTCAGATTTCTCAGGATCATAAATGGTTTGATTAAACTGCAGATGCTAATTAAGACCCAAATCTGTATCTCTATGCATAGCCAGAATAACCAGCTTGCTAGCTAGGGAAAGCCCATGATATTTAGAATATTCCATGTTGTAGGATGCAGATCACAAGTGGGAGGCTTTCAGGACAGCTTTTGTAACCTCCTTTTCAGCTATATCATGCAGGTTTGGGGAAGGAAACACGCATGTGACAGATTGTCTGAACTGTGCCCATACATCCTGTACGTGGCAAAAGCAACCAGCTATGATGTGGCAGGGTGAATCTGTGTGCTGTGCTATTGTCATTTTGTCATCATTTTCTGAAAAGCATGTTGCTCCCTGATTTGGAGAGTTTGCGAGTGGATCAAATTAAATGATTTTTTAATAAGACATAAGCAGCTTTGAATCTCACTGCCCCCCCCCCCCCCAATAAAAAAAAGTAAAAAAGTGTTAAAAGTGCAAAAAATTTTCATTTTATTTTAGTTAGCTTCCACAAATATATAAATTGACTCCTATAACCTAGAGAATTCAAACCAATACGTTATATGTATTATAGTGTCCAATAGTGTCCTAACTGTTACCATTTCTAATGGGAAACACAGTGAGTTTTCATTATAAGTTACATACAATTCAATATTTTTTCTGTGCTGTCCTCCGTGATACAAAATTAAAATGGACCATAAAATTTGCTGAGAGAACAATTACTAGCAGGCACTAAATATTGGTATTGATAAGGAAACAACTGCCATGATAGGCAGATACTAATTTATACGGTTTATGGTCTAATCCAGTAAAGAATTATAGTGCTACAAAACCTTGGTGTTCTAGCATCCTGTTTTCAAGCCCATGGTCCCCTATCTGATATCCAGAATCATGTTTTTAAAGTGTTGTGTGTAAAGAGAGGCTTGGGCATTCTGGAAAACAACTAGCACATTGTGCTTTAACCCCAACATAGGCTGACTGGCACTAGCAGAGAAAAAACACTGAGGTTTGTCCCAAATACAAAATGCTACCTCCCTCTAAAGCCAGGCCTTTACCTGAGGGTTACCTGTAAAGACAGGGCTCTTCACAGAGCTTTACAAACCCAGGGCTGTCTGAGAGATGCCTCCATCCACTCAGTATCTACACCCTGATTCTTTGTATGAAAATGGGTTCCTGTGATCTTTCTTTCAAAACTTATGTTTCATTAAAACATAGCTAGAGGAGAAGCTGGCTTCTCATCTCCCTCTGTACAACAACTCCATGATTAGAGCAGTCAGAAAATCACGGGATTCATTGCTCTTGCCCTGAAAGGCTCCAGTTCACACTCCTCTCCCCCAGGGAAGGACTCTGACCATCAGTCTGATGGTTATTTTAGAAAAAGCATTCTTGACCCTTCTACTGAAACAGTGCCCTTGAGGCCTCACAACAAATTCAGGATTCCTTAGATCATAATCTAATCTTTAGGTTATTTTCAGGGTTAGAACATAAGCTGAATTCTCCTGGGATTTTTTCTGTCCACTCTATCTGAAATTGCCGTCAAGCATACACAGCACCACCCTCGATTAAAAAATACAAATAAAAGGAAAAAATTGTTAAAAAAATTAACGAAGGGGAACCTGAGGAGTAGGGGTCAGGTTGTGCCAATGGAGTGATTTGGGTGGAGAAACAAAACATCACAGAGCTGGGGTCCAGAGGACTTGGGCACGAGCAGGCCCAAAAGGAAACCTGGGATTCCCAGATGGAAAAGGATGAATTATGAGGACTAAAGTACTGCTTTGAGTTTTAGTAGTCCCTCTGCTTAGCAGAGGTTTTCTGCATTGCACCTAAATTCTAACTGAATTGCACATTTCACACCATACAGATTCTCCTGCAGAAGAAATATAAGTATTAACAGAGATATATTTGAGCTCACCAAAATAGTTTATTTATTGGGAAAACAATGAAACAAACAAACACACACACACACACACACACACACACACACACACACAGACCAACAGCAGTGGTTGAGGACAGTTAACACTGAAAGTGCTGAGCTGTTACCTTAACATAATCCTTGTCAGCACTCATTTGACAGATTCTTCCAAGTACTTTGTGCCTAAAGTTTGGGAATCATCTTGCAAGACTCAGAGCTTTACATTAGGACAGTCCTGTCTGTAGAAAAACTCAAAAGGAAGAATTGTGCTAAATCCTATTTTCACTTCACAATATTCCTGAGGTGAAAATACGTTTTTGCAGAAGTAACATGCTTATTTTGACATTGTGACTAATGTCTTACACTGCATGACTAAAACATTAGAGGAAGACCATACCAAGTAGATGTGACAAACACCAGACCAAAGACACACTGCTTTAAAACTTCCTTTTTTAGGGTATTTTGTTTTGCTCTTTGTAAATTCTCTAAATTTCCAATAACAAGATGTACTTGTATTTCTGAACAACTCTGTGGTGTTTATATTGCCATCTAGAGTAGGAAAAGCCCTTACACTGGATTTAACAGGAATGCAAGGAAAAGAGGGGTGATTTTCTTTTATTTCTTCTTGTTCCATAAGCCCATTTACTAAGATCTAGTGGCACACTATGTAATTCCTAACCAGGTATTCAGAATAGCAACATGAGTATAAGTTAAATATAATTTGTGAAATATATGCCATATTTGATAAAAAAAAATGCATGCAGTCAGAATCATGTGATGGCTTAATTTGCATAGATGTAAAACCTGAATTTATTATACACAACCTATATTTGTAAAAGTAGACAGTCACCTGGCTTCTCTGTACTGGTTTAATCTGGCAGTCCCTCACCAGAGGCAACAGAATTTTTAAAAGCAGCCAAGACAAACCAGACACCAAGGGGAAGGAGCAGACAATGTGCAGGAAAAAGTGCCTAGCACAAATATTAATACAACTCCTTCAATTCCTTCCAAAATCAGAGTTTCAGATAGACAGAAGGTAGAGAGGGCAATTAGGCAACAGAGAAGTGAGTCTGACATCACTGATGCATCCGTCACAAGCTGATCTCTTCTGTGAAGCAGAAGTTTTAAGGGGAAATCTACAGGATGCAATTCACTTTTTTTCAGGTAATCACAAGATCTTCTGCAGCAGAGATGAGGAGCGGAAAGTAGTTACCATCTTGAAGAGAAGCTGAATGGATTGAGGTACAGCATCAGGGCCTGGAAACAAGCACCTCCAGTGAATGGCTGGAAGAAACTCAAGCCAGTCTGCAAAAGGACAGATGAATTTGTTATATTATTGGCATGCTATCCTTTTGAATGAACATGTTTTTAGGAGAGACACAGGTAGTGAGGTGACACAGGCCTAAGTTCAGAAGGTTGGTGTCTAGCCAACAGATAGTAAGATAATCAAAAGGCTGCAGAAATGCACCGAAAGGAGCAGCTGTGCTCAGAAAAAGTTATCTGAGTCTTTTCTGCAGAGCCACCAGTGAGATCAGGCATCAGATAAAGTTATGATACAGCTGATAATGACCATCTGTATTTAAAATATGCATAGGACACTTCAGCCTGCTGCTATTTTTTTACTGACACCTTCAACTGCAACCAATTATAGCAATACTGGTTGGGGCACAGTTGGTCAAACCAAGTGCTAACATGTCATTAGGCAGCTGGACAGCAATGGGCAGACCTTGCTAGTGAGCAGTCTTCTTGCTCTGTTTCACAGGTAATAGCACATGAGCACATTACAGAAGTCAGGCTGCTGCTCCTGTAGGTTAAGAGGGAAAAAAAAACCCTCAAACACTATCTTCAGTTTCTGATGTTCTTAGCTTAAAACAAATCATGAAGAAAGCAAGGAATCATGAGAAATGCCAGGTAACTTGCAACAGCTTTCAGAGCTGTAGCTATAGCTGTACACTATGAGCTGGAAACAAGTCATAATTCATAAGGTTAGTATTTCTTGAGATCAGTGCAAGTATCTGAGCACTATGGAGAGTTCTGCTGATCATCTGTGATTAACAATGTAAGATGACCCTCTCTTTTAATCATGGATCAACATAACTCTTACATATACACACATTTATGCAGTGTTTCTTCTGAATATTGACCATTTCAAGTGACAGCTAAGATCAGATAAGAACAAAAAAAGCCAACATGTTTTTATTTGGTTCCAGGATCTATGAGGAAGCTTTTAACCCCACCCTACTCCCTGCCCTACTCCACTCCCCAACTCTACTCTCCACTCACGTCTAAACATATTTACATGTCTGAAAGGAACTGGAAAGTATCTGTAATGTTTCCCAGAGGATCTGATAGCTCTTCTCACACAAAAGCTTATTTCCAAATCATTATGTCACAGTAACATTTCAGTAAGGGGCACCTCAGGAAAGGCTTCTGACAGTCTGCAGATTCAACAGTTGCACGACTTCACCTGAATGATAAACATTTGGACAGAGATAATTTCAGTTAATATTGTCCTTTGCTTGAATAGGTGATAGATCTGCAGTCCATATAAGATGGGTCATCAATAAGATGGTCTTTGGCTAAATGTATTTTGACCACTGCTCGAAGTCCATAAAATTCGGGAACATCATGTAGATTTCTAACGTTCCTTCGCAGGCTTTAAATCAACCAAACCATGAGTGAATTATTGTGATTCATATGCCATTTATATTTTTGGCAGGCAATGTTGCTAGTATTAGAGAAAGATTATTTGAATGAGGTCTACATCCACTTTCCTCGAATCAGGATTCTGAAAAAAAATTTAGAAAGGAGCTGTCAGCATAAATACATACAAATATATATAAACACATATTCTGTACAGGTTTCGATGGTACAATTTCAGACACAAAGGATGGGCAGGATGAGCAGGACTTCCTGCAGTCCCTGTAGAAGGTTGGGCAAGCAAACATATGAGAATGGACACTGAGGAAGAGGAAATATCTAGGTGTCAGTAATATGAAAGTGATACTGTACACCTGCTTTTTAGACATGCCATCTGTGCTCAGTCATACCATAATATAGCTTTGATGACATGCCACAGCTAAAGGGCCGGCAATATACTTCTTGCTTCATTGACATGAGTGACACAACTCAGCAAAACTCACTGCTTAATGACATAAATCATAACACTCACGGTGTATGGCTGTCCCACGTGTTTTTCAATGCTTAAACCCACACTAAGTATTCTGCCACTGAAAGCACTGAAAGAGAATTACGGAGGAAACCGATGCACGCCAGGTAAGCAATAGCACCTTATCTATACTAATGCTGAACTTCTCATTATATTGTGTTGGCCTACAACTACACCGAAACATCCAATGGATATTGTTTACAATAACCTAATAACAAGCAATTCTGTTCCCATTACTGTTCACAATCTCATAGTGAATGTTTCTTGCTTCCACAGTAAACTGACTGCAGCTGTAGTATACCACCATGCTATGTCAAAAGTCAAATAAATCTTGTATTTAGAAAATAAACATGATATATATTAAAAAAAAGGGTGCGATTTGACTAGTATACATACAAAATCAATGAAAAAGAAGGTTTATACTACATTTCTTTCTTTAAAAACATTTCCCACAGTGTGCTTCAGAATCTTTAAGAGGAAGCATAGTCTAAATACAGAATTCAGTTCCAGACCTGGACCTACTCTTAAATCCATGTGTGGCCTCGGGCAAATGTGTTAACTTTCCTGTTTCGGTTTCTCTGCCTTTAAAGTGGGGATAACTCAACAAACCCAAACAGCTTAGCTGCAATTTATATGAACGAGCAACTTGATTATTAGATTTCTGAGACGTGAAACATGATTATTATTATTAGGATTCACTGACCAGCCAGACAGGGGTGTGATACAAATAATGTCCAATGTCTTGGACAACATGCTGGCTAGGCAGACAGAGGAGCTCAATAGGCAGCGGAGAGTTGTTCCTATAGAAGTGTGAACATCCCCTTTACACTTGACTTTCTATTTATTGCCCCATGGTACCTAGAGACCATGAAAAGCCAAGTCTTCAGCTAGAAGTGAATAGGTCCAAAGCACTACAGCAAACCAGCTGCAGGCAAATGAATTTTTATCTGTGTAAGAGAGCTAGATGTTATTTTCCAGTGGAAATGTCAGAATTGATTAAAGCTTGAGCATTTCTATTTAAAATGAGAGCAGTGCTTGATATATTTTAAAGGGAGAAAAAGTGAGAGGCCTGACAGCATAGAGATAATGGGGAGGATTCATCTGTGGGCTTGCTGCAGTAATTTGGTATTCAGCACACCAAGGCCAAATTCACCTCTCTGTACACAGTATAAATAGGAGTGCCTTTAAATAACTATGAGAAAATAGTCTCCCTACTAGCAAAGTCAGTATTATTAATTGTCATTCTTATTATTAACCTTTGGGCTTGTGTATCCTCTACGGATTAATGATTATTCAATAACTGTGCTACAAGGTTGCACTTTCTAACACAATTAATAGGAGAGCACAGCTAAGAAAAGCTCTGAGGTATCAACTTCACAGCCTCTGTCTTGTTGCAGAGTTGCCTACAGGAACTGTATCTGACAGTTTCCAGAGCAGGAAGAGGAAATGCTCCTCAGCCAAAATAAAATAGAGAGGAAAAATAAAATAAAAATAAAAATGGAGCCGACATCCACGGTCTCCTCTTCTCAGTACGGAATAAGCATCAGCCATAGCTTTCAGGGAATGCTGCACTCATCACCACTGTTCACTTTCCAGGAACTCCACCATCCAAATCGTGCAGCGGCAAAGATGGGAAAGAAGGTCTTAAAAACAAAAGAAAAAAGTCCCTCCCCACGGAGAAGTTCCACGAATAAAGACAATTCTCAAACAGCGCCTTTGAGGAGCACATGGTGCCAGGTGACACAGCAGCAGAGACCGGGCCGGGGGGTGGGGGTGGGGGGATGCGCGGCTCCCGACAACGCGCGGCGCGGTGGGACCCGACGGGGCGGCGACCCCAGGGTCTGCGCTGTCCCGGGAGGTGTCCACCGCGGCTCGGAGGAAATGAATAAAGGAGCGAGGGGAGGATGAAGGCAAAGGAGGGAAGCGGGAAAGGGGTCGAGAGTGCAGGAACGGAGGAGGGTGGGCTGCATGCGTGCATGCGTGTCCCACCTGACTCCCTGTTTGGCGGGGGGGGCACACACACACACACACACACACACACACACATATACATACACACACAAATGTAGCTGCCGAGCTCCAGCCGCTGCCGCTCGGTCCCCCCACCCCTTTCTCATCGCTGCACCCCGGCGCGGCGCGCAGGAGGGAGGCGTAGAGAGCGGAGCCTCGCGGTCCCCGCCGCACCCCCCCACCCCCCCCAGGGCAGCGCGCCCGTCCCCGCCCGGAGGGGCCGTGCGAGGCGGTGGCGGCGGGGGGGAAAAGGGGGGGGTTGGAGGGATGGGGGGGGCCGCGGGCACACGCTCAGCCATCCACGCACACGCACGGGCAGGGCTGCCCCGCGCCGGTACCTGGTGCTGCCCTGCTGCGTTCCGGCCGGGCTCCTCCTGCTGAGGCAGCGCGGGAGCGGGCGGGCGTGCGCGTCTGTGTGCGTGTGTCTGTGCGCGCGTCTGTGTGTGTGTGCGTGCGTGCGTGTGTCTTGTGTGTGTGTGTGCGTGTGTGTGTGTGCGAGAGAGAGCGAGAGCGAGAGAGGCTCTCCCCCCTCCCCCTCCTCCTCCTCGCTCTCCTTCCTTTAAACGCCCACTCCTGATGGGTGAAAAGACAACTTGAACTTCAGTGCAATTAACTTCGCCGGCGCCTCGGAAGCCGGAGGTGTCGCCGGCCTCGCCCGCCGCGCTCCCATGAGTGAGTCGCTCCCGCTCCTTCGGCGTCGCTCCTCGGGGATGGGGGGACGGGGGCATCCGCCGCGGGTCCTGACGGGGCGGGGGGCTCGGGCCGGGGCTGGGGGCTCCGTGCTCCGTGCGGCGGCAGCGGGACGCACACCTGCCGCCGCTCCGCGCTCCGGCTCCGCTCCGCACTCCGACCCGCCGCCTCCGCCGCGAGGGGGGAGGAGGGAGGGGGGAGGGTGGGAGCGGGGATAGGGCAGAGGGAAAGAAAAAGCAAAAAAAAAAACCCGAAAAGTTTGGCAAAGTTGTTCCTCGGCCCCGCGCTCCTCTGTGCCGCCGGGAGCGGGGCCGGCCGCAGCCTCGACAGCTCGGGGTCCGGGGATAGGAGCGGGGCTTCCGCGGGGAGCGGAGTGTGCGCGGGCGGCTGCGGGGAGCCGAGCCCCGAGCAGCGCGGCGGAGGGACCCTGCGGAAAGCGTCCCACCTCGCCAACCCGTGGCACGACCCGGCGCTGCCGCTGCCGCGGGGAACGGTGCCAGCAGCTCGTCGCTACGCTCCGGGATTTTATTTTCATTTTTATGATTTTTTTATTTATTTATTTTTTCCGTTTCCGAACCCGGCAGCCGAGGGTTGGCTCACACATCGGCGCGCTTCGGTCGCCGTCTGCGCTCGCTGCTCGGGGAGCGCTCCCGACAGGCACCTGCCCGGCGCGGAGTTTCCTTCTGCCAAGCTCCGGGCTTCCCAGGGCTGGAGAAACTTCGCTAAAATGCAAGTTTGCTGGAGTACTTTGCACCAGCTCCTAAGCTGAAACGAGTTGCAAAGGACGAAAGCTCTCCGCTGGCTTTTGTCAGGCCAACTGAGCCCGGTGCTTCTGTGAGCAGAATTGCCAAATTCAGACGCAGATGCTGAAGCCGTGTGGTCCGGCAGCACCCGGTCCCTCTGCTCCCTGCCACCTGGGCAGCAGCAGCCCCTTACTTCTACTTCCTATTATTTCAGCGCAGTGCATTCGTATATTTGTCTGCTGTAGTCTGCTGGCAAACATTAGCATTCAAGCTTACATTTTTGACAAATGTGCAGACAGGAATAGCATGAATAGGCATCTTAAATATTAACAACCTAAGCATCTGTTGTAAAACAAGTTTAATATATTTACTCTGTTTTTCTCACATTGTTAGAAAAGGTTACAATAAGTGTAAAATTTCAGCTGTAGTTAGCACAAGGAGTGCTTGAATCTTTCACTATCTCCTCAAGCATTCAACACAATCACCAGATAGAAATGTGGCAAATCAGGCGCACTGTTCAAAGCCAACTTGAAACAGTAAGCGTGGAGTGCAAGGATGTGAGTATAGGATGTTCCTTGTCATTTGTACCTTCCTCTTACTCTGCAGCACTATCTGTAGAACTGTAGAGTGCTCTTTTCACTCACTCCCATAGTCCTATATGCTCTGTAATACATTTGTACATCCACTCATTTTCTAATTCATTCTCTGTTATTGGCATTGCCTCACTTTCCAAGTCAAAGCAATGGTTTGTGCAGCAATAACACAGAGCAGGTAGCAAAATGAGCAAGCAGATATGTAACATGTTCACACACAGGCGTGCATCTAAACAAACAGCATGCACACATCGTGAGGCAGTAGAAGAAAAATTAAGATCACCGGCTGGTGTGCTGTGTGTGCCCACTCTTGAATACAAGCAGCTAGTGGAAAAGCAACAACCTACTCCCAGGAATTCCTCCGTCCCTGGAATAAAATTGTTCGGAGTAGAACAAGAGCACAGAATAGTGAAGTCTCGAAACAGAGTGTAGAGTTATTTCAGGAATCAGTGCATTCCTTCCCTTTTTCCCACAAGTTCAAATATGTAATAAATAAGTCCTTTGTATGCAAAAGAGTTTACTGGAACAAAAAATATTTAAATGGAATGCTTTTTGTGCGTACACTTTGAAAAACGAGCTGTTTCCTTTTTATATTCTTTTTTGCTAATACTTTAAATAGGAAACTGACTGTCTCGGTTTCTCCTCTCCTGTTATTTCAGCAGCACGCACCAATCCTAACCTGCTGCACGCGCCCAGAAAGCGCTGTAAAGCAAAGCCAACCCGTAACTCACGAATGGGACGCGCTGCTCTGCCAGATAGAGGCTGTGCCACACGAGCCCAGAGCTGTGTGTGAGCAGAGCATCTCTCAGTGCGCAGCGTAGGCCCCGCGGGGCAGCTGATGAGCACTTGCCCTCTGTAGATGCGCTTCCCAGCCAAGAGCGGCCCTGCCACTGCCCAATAGCGCTGCAGCCTCCATCCTGCAGGGTCACGGGCACGTCTACCCCAGCCCTCAGCCTGAAAACCTCTGAGAGTGGGAAAGTCCTGAGCGAGCACTGACTCATCCTACGTTTCAGGTTTGGAGGAGAGAGGGGGTTCAGACGCGTGCAGCTGCAGTTTAGGAGATGCTGGGCTAAGTCTGGTGTTCTTGAAAGGAAAACCAGAAATCTTGCAATTGTATCAACTATGCAGTTTTTGGAAGTGATGCCACCTTTTCATTGTTGTCTATTTTTTAGTCATTTTTTAATCATTGTCAGATAAATTCAGTGTCCTTCGTAAGGTTTCAAGTTGTACTTTGGGAAAAAAGAATCAAGGAGATTATTTTATTAATAAAATAGATTGTTATATAGAAAAAATATATTAAAGATATATATTAAAGGGGATTTATGAATTAAAAATGGAAAGAATGTTAGCCACATTTCTAAGAACTACGCTATTTTGACACAGACACTACTGAAAGCATTATATTGCCTTCTCGTACATAACTGCCATTGCTCTCTCTAGATATATTTAATATATATCCAATGAAGCCACAAACTTTCCTTCCACAACAGTTTAAACACATCTGGAACATTTTACTTTCTTATAATTTATGTTAATAGATGTAGAGTGTATATACAATATTCTCAGAAATCATTGCTTTTTCCAAAGGGGAATTTTTTTTACTTTCAGTCGGGGAATATATTTATAAGAACGAAATAACTCAAAGTATGGGCAATTCTATATATCATTTTATTTTCTGTTATATTAGGTTGATTATATAAAGCTTTCATTTAGAGCAATGGGATGATGAAATTACAGAGGAGTGATTGGCTTTTGTTTTTTCAGATGGTTCAAGTCGAGGGCTGCAAAAATGAATGTTTTTGGTTAAATTCGTTGGGTACGTAATATTTTTCATAGAATTCTGACAAATTAATTTAATAGAAAAGCCACAAGTCTCTTAGCACAAAAGGCTATATTTTCAGGTAAAATGGGAGTTCTGCTTTTGCCATTATAGGCATCAGGCTTCAGTAATCTGCTCCTCTTGTGGAATGAACACTTTCTACTTAAAGCTATCATGCACCTACTGTTTATTTACGCTGCATTAAACTGACAGCACAGCAATCAAAGGAAAAATATGACTTACTTTCCTGAAGTAAACACCGGTTTATAGGTTAGTGCATGTATTTATATTCCTGTCGCCACTAAATAATGGCTGTCTCCGTTTTAATATCTACCTGTGGTGCTATCCAGGGCAGCTGGCTCTTCCTTGTCTGAAACGGAGGAAAAAGAAAAGGAGGGCAGGGGAAGAAAAGAAAGTTTTCTAATCATTCCTTGGGGACTGTGTAGAAAACTGATTCAGTACTCCTTTCTGTGGCATTCGGAAGTCAGTTTTAAAGACACAGTATTCGGTTTTGCTGGGTGGATTTGAATTGCATTTCAAACAGTGAAAACAGAATTCCTTAACAGTATTTGTCTATCCAAGTCACTGAAATTGTATATTCAGTCAACGGCAGATTAAGGGCAGAAGCATTTTATTAATAACTGAAAGCACATATGTGTGTGTGATGAAAAATGTTCTGCAAATCTGTCACTATGCAATCAAGTGCATTTTTTAAACTTTGGTTGTCACAAAGTTGCTACTGATTCTAAAAAAAAAAAAAAAAAAAAAAAAGTAAATCAGTTTGATGGATAAAAAGTAACTTACAGTTCTAATTTCTTATTACATTGAAATATTGCAATTTTGTAAAGTCCGTGTCAGTAAACCCCATTGGTATTTCTTCTCATCTTGATCTAGAGACCCAAGTAGCTGGCTGTTTAGCTGAAGTTGAATGCAGGGAGAGTAACTCTCAGTTTACAGAAAGCGTCCCTAAATTTTCCATCAGAGTGTTCCATTAATAGTCTTTACCCAAGATGTCCATTTTTTTTTAAAGAGTCTGAAAATTATTATATTTAACACTAAGTTAGCCTGTATGTCCCTTCTCACATGTGCAGTACTGGTATCACAGACTCGAAAGCACCTGACCACAATTTGTAGCTCATACTTCAAAAAGGATATGCTTTAAATGATCCTTGCTGAAATGTAGGTGTTTTCTAACATTTGCCATCCTGCGGCATCTCAGCTTACCACTGTTATCACCGACACTTTTTTACTTAGTTGATATCTATTTGCTGCTTTGCAAATGTTGACTTTCTAATGGCTCCTTCACTGCACACTCTCAGTAAGTATAAATCTAGAGATTGGTTTCACAGAGGATTGCTGGTCTTGACATTGTTCACGTGCTCTGATCTGGTCCTTGTGCTTTATACCAGCTGTAACCTACCCTTAATCTGTGTAATATAGTAGGAGTAGCACAGCAGTAGTGGAGTACAGGAATAGAGCAGAGTTACATACCTCAGGCACTGTCTGAGTTGTAAATTCACTCTTTTAAACTTGCTGGGCCTGACTTTCCTCTCAAGCATACTGGAGGATCTCTGCAGAAATCTGTAGACCTCTTTTGACAGCTGTGGTACAGGCTCAAACATTAGGTGTTCAGATGGGCTGAGGGACATACTAATGCATTATATAGCATTCATGACGAGGTCTCTTTTTTACTATTTATTTAGAATGCCAAAATATTACAGTTTCTTCTGATATAAGATTTCCAGCAAGACTGTGAGCATGAGTGTATGTCAGAGTTGGCATGGGTCATATGAAGGCCTCTCACAGGAGCATAGGCCTGCACCTGGCCTTGAGCTGTGGTCTTCTCAGATGTATGTTTCCAAGAGTTTAGCTCCTGCTCTCTTGCTTTTCTGTTATGAACTGCAGGCTAGATGAACAGATGAATCTGCTCATCTACAGGTAGACCTCAGTCACCTGAACTGCACCTGGGAGCAAAGCTTCAGGATGGGCCCCATCTATCAGCCGTGTTGGCCTTGCATAACTCCCAGCCATTATCTGCTCTATCTCTTTCCCTTGGCACATTATGACATGATATGACCTGAGGAGATGAGGGAGGTGCTTTAAACCTAGAGTGCACCTCATCTTCCCAGGATCCTGCTCTGACAGGACTTATTTGGCCAGCAGCAATCATTTGTGTGTCGTTCCACTTGCTGCTCCATGTAAGAAGTGGTGGTGCACTGGGATCATGTATATCCAAAGGACTGCCTCCTGGCCTTTTCTGGTGTCTGGGTTCCTGGTCCTGGCTTCAGTTCCGCCACTGTCAAGATATATGGTTTCATGTAAAGCACAGACTGCAGCATGTTTAAAATCCTCAATGTCATGAGCCCATGGAGTGCTAAAGCACTCAACTTCATACAAAAGAAGGGGAAGCTGCAGTACACAATCTCTCTCAGAGGCTTTAATATGTTTTTGGTTTATTTACCTATCTGTAAAACTACCAATACACTTGTTTCATAGAGAACTAAAGGATTAATTAGTTCTTTATATTTGTAAATCAGTCCCAGAATGGAAAACAAGGTAAAAGCACAAAGAATTGCTGCTCTCAACTCCAACCCACATGCTCAGGTATAACAAAGATACTTCCTTTTCAGTAACTGCACTTAGAATATGTCTGTTTATAACAGCCAAGTAATTAAAAACATTTGCAAAGAGCAGGATAAAATTTCTAAATATCATACATCCCGTATTCCCAATTTTAATGCATCAAATAAAAGATAGAAAAGAAGGAGCAAAGAGTGAGAGAGTATGCGTGCACACAGACTCACAGAGAAACCAAAGGCAGATAGAAGAAGAGAAATTTCAAAGTGAGTTTTAAAATGTTTATAATCAAAGACTAAATTAACATTTTTTGTTGAGATCTGTATTAGAAAAACTTTAAATCATTAAGGCTTTTCATTATAGGTGGGCTTCCTTGATAAATGTGAAGTTTCAAGAATAATTAGAGGCATCTTAAAACTTTAAAAATGATAGTTTTAGCTCCTAAGAATTCAATGTAATATAATAATACTGTATGCTTTTTAGTGTTATTTCTGCACTAGACATTTAATTACAGTCTTTGTGAGACATGTTATCTGTATAGTAACCAGTGCATAAAAAGAATGATATATACTTCTACATACAAGCTCTTGCTTGCCAGCTTTCTTTTTAAGGTTATAGATTAAGATCTCCAATCCAGAATGTTCATGTCTTCAATCAAAACCATTTTAGACAACTTTCAAGAGAAATGGGACATTCATTGTAATAGTATTTATTCTCTAGTTAGCTTTATTTTTATAGTAATACTTGAACTGCTGTTTAGCAAGGCTTTTTTTTTTTTTTCTGTGCAGGAGCCCACAGTCAGCATTTGTCTGCTTGCTCAAAGGATAGATTATAGAACAACAAATGAACAAGTATGTTTAACTTGCCTATTGAGATGTAAGAGTCAAAAAATCTAAGAGTAGTTTGGTAGGTTTTTTACATATACAGTTTAATGTTTGGAGGAACTTTCGAGCTTGTTTTTCCCACGTCAGTTGTTGAATATTACCTGAAATACATTGTGGATAATGTAAATTTAGAAGGTTTCTTACTTGGTCTGCATATAGCTGTAGAATAGTGAGTTTGTTCGCAAGGAAGATCAGGTACATAGAAGTCTTCCATGTGATATATTTGCAGATTCTGGTAATTGTGCAGCATGTGAAATGTGTTCCTCCACACACTGAGCTGCCCACAGTTTCCCTGTTCTGCAAAGAAGTCGCTTGCAGGACCGGGCAGAATGGCATCTGCATCTAACCGTTACAGATCAGAGCTTTCCAATTGATGAGGTGTGAGTCCTCTTTTGGGTTTTGTTGTTTTGCTACTTAAGTAGCAGTACTGTGCAGGGCCACTACGATATTGGTGTTGGACCCCTAATTTCAGTACTCATAAGAAAATCTCATCATAAAATCAATTAACCAAAATCAGTCTTTTTGACTCAGTTGACTACATAGTATTGACTTCCTTTTTCTTCTTCACTTGACTTGCTGAAAGTCATAATCCTTTTGGCCATTTCATTATCTTTCTAGGATAAAGGATAGAATCATTTTATAATAACATTTTTGTATTTGAAACTTGTGATTCCATTTCT
Organism: Cyrtonyx montezumae; assembly: GCF_038088225.1. Lineage (NCBI taxonomy): Eukaryota > Metazoa > Chordata > Aves > Galliformes > Odontophoridae > Cyrtonyx > Cyrtonyx montezumae. The sequence continues at coordinate 108,955,592 of NW_027072089.1, forward strand.
TTATTTGGATTGCATGTCCTATGAGAAACTGACTTCTACATTACCAATTAAAATGACTATTAGGATACCCATAGGTGCAGTTGTTATTTTCTAAGGATTCCAAAAGAATTTCCTAGATACTATGCAGGAAAATTAAACTACTGGAACTTTTCTGTTTGTGTGGCATTAAGAATAATATGCCTTAAGATGCATTATGCTGTCTGATAAGTTGCATATCCATGCAGTATTTCATATAGGTTCTGTCTCTTTAAAAATGCAGTCTCCTCTATTTGCCCTATTAATTGTTGATATGTTGCCATCCACGAGACAAAAATTAGAGCTGTAATTAAATAATCATGTGATGCTCCTTAGTGCCAGTGAGAGCAAACTCATTTTTCCAGGCCCTGATGGTCACTGATTATTGTATTACCACTGGCTTGCTTTATTTTTTTTTAATGGCTCTGTATTGCTGGGTTACCTAACCACTGCCCTTCTTTGCAAAATTAAAGGAGTTGAAGAATATGAAGTCACTCAGTTGGCCAGTGGTCTACGGGGACAAAAAGTAGTCATACCTTCTCTGCTTTTTGGTCACTCTGTTGGTTCTACTGGGAGCGCTACATCAGTGGTGTGGTTGCGTGCCATTTAATTTACACTGGTGTTTTGGCTGGGATGGATGCATATAGGGAATGCCAGGAGAATTACAAAAGGAGCAGGGTATTAAAATTCAGAAATGATTAAAATTGAAATAAAAGGATGCTGCTTCTTTGCCAGTACTCTGGCAGTCATAATGACACATAGAGATTAGTTTCCACCTTCATCTTTTCCTTCTTTCTCATTTCCTCTTGTTTATTGTTGACACATTTTCCTTATGTCTCTGCTTCTCAGCGTTTTTTTTTCACTGTTACATATTCCTACTTTTTCTCTTTCCTTAAGCATGGGGAAGCTTACTTAACCTTATTATAACAATAACAGAATAGGTTATTAATATTTAATATGCACATGATTAAAATTTCTCTCTTAAACATAGGTCAGCTCTATTATTAACTGACATGTTATTTTTCATTAAAAAAATTTTATTCTGCCCTTACGGTTTCTCAAACACCCTTTACTTTGGTGGTGATTTAACACATAATGTTTAGAAAACTGTGTTAGGCTAGTGAAAAAAAAGAACTTACCAGTCATGGATAATCAATTATGCATGAATTCAGATATAACAGATGGAAACTGGTGAGTTAAAGTTTCTCTTTAGCTTCATGATTTTTTTTGTTTTGTTTTTGTGACACCTGTCTCTTATGTATAGATAAACATCTAACATAGCATACTGCTTTTCATGCATCTTTGTGTTTTTTGTTTCTGGGGTTTGCGTTTCTTTTTTATTGTTGTTGCTTCTTTTTGTTTCTGCCAACGTGGCATAAACTCATTTTCCCTTGTTTCTAACTTACTATTTTTAATTTGTTTGTCTGCTGGCATTTCTATACCACCTTTCTTTTGTAGGGGTAAATTATCCTGTGATGAAGTTAGCATTTAACCTTCTTATAATCTACACAGTGTCGTTTAACCTTAAAATTGTGTCAGCAAGATATGTTAAACTGCATGAGTTCACTTCTCCCTTCAGCTGCCCATGGCCTGTAGTGTTACGACATGAAAGCAACAGGGTAGTCTGTGGTTGTGCATATGCATTCATATATGCATATGCACACATTCTTGTGATTGTGATACTTATATAGGCGTTCCATCCGAAGGCATTAATTAAATTTCTTTCAATCCTTTGACAATGAAACAGATTGCTTTACTGCTTTTTATTAAAAACTTCAATACAAACTGGGCATGCTATTTGTTTTGGTCATGGAAAGATTTTCACAGAGCTAAATCAAGCAAAAGACAATAACCCTGTGCTATGCAAAAACAGCAACAACCAAGGGGTATTAAGTTAAATTTTTTTTCTCTTTTTAAAATCCTTTTTAACGTAGAAAATTCTAAAAGAGCTCAATGCACAAGCATAGGTGTGAGATATTAGTTGTTGGGTTTTTTTTGTGTAGTTGATTCCTATTGGAATTCGGGAGAATTCTTTTATTTGAAGTTGTTCCGTGTTTCAGAAATGCTTGAGTAAGTTGATTTGAGTATTACTTTTCAGTGACTAAAAATTCAGAGGATTTCTTCATGTGTCCAACCACATTTGAAGCCACACATTTTCAGATATGGTGCAGAGATGTCTTCTGCCTGTATAGTTATGAGAGAAAAATGAGTTGCAGGAATGCCCCCCATATTTTTCATGAGCAGGATGTAGGATAATTTCTCATGAGCATGTTACCTATGTTTTTGAAGGAAAAATGATAGTATGAGAATAAGATTGTAATATAACCCATCTGAAACAAATTTATAGAAAACAGATCCTTAGAAAATGAATGAGGACGCTGTGAAAATGTTCACTGAAGCTGGAGCTCTGTTAAGAACCTTCATGTCCATATCTCAGTAATCCCACACATTTCTTACTCGGGTATTGTATCACTATAAAATACACACTTTTCTCCAAAATTTTTGTTCTTCATTTAGGAATTTTTTATTATTATTATTATTTTTTACACTGAGACATTTCTTTCAAGTACTCGCATGAGCATAAATAAGCCATCATGAATACTAACCTCATTTCCCCCTAAAAATGCCACATTTCTTTGGGTTCCGAAATGTTCTTGACCATTGCAGCTCGTTTCCATTATAGACTCTAAGCAGGAAATTCAGAAATTCAGTTGTTCTAGAAAATAAGTACGCTAAATACTGGAGCATGTTTTTATTCCAGTTTCTCCTTTTTCTTCTTCTTTCTTCTTTTTTTTTTTTTTTTAATCATTTAAAATCAGTGCAAGTATTTTGAATAAGGTACTTGGAGTAACATTTTAAAGTGACTTGTTTTTGCCTTATGTTGTTTGCATTTAAACTGAGCATACTCTGACACATGTATAGGTGACCTTTATCTTAGTGACACTGCATATGCTAAACATTTTTTATTTTAGCGCCTGGATATTAACAGATACCTTGTTCCTTAAAAGAACTGTGAACATTGACAGCTAATTGTTCCTTAAAAGAACTGTGAAAAACTCATTCATTTAGTCTTCCTTATTGCGGAATCTTCTGAGTCTGAAATTGGAGCAAGTCCTAGCAGAAAAAGTGAATTCGGCCAAAACCACCAACTTTCAATTTGTTTTACACCAAAACCACACATTTTGCATGTATTTTATGTACAGTGAATATTGACTCCTGTCAAGTTTGGCCATAATTAGATGCAGTTTTACTTAAAAGGTTTTGAACCTTAAAAAAAGTCTAGAAGAACCTGGGCAGAGTTTTGAGTTAACAATGAAACTGGAAACAGGACATTTCATGTGGTTTTGGGTTTCATAATGAAAGTTTGACATAGTTCAAATCATCAATCAGTTCAAACCATTTCCTTAGACTTAAACTCTTCCATATTTTTTCAGTTTTTATTCACTCTATCAGGTCAAAGGAAAAGATGATTGTTTGTCCTGTTGAGGAGATGTTCTAATGTAACAGATTGATGCTGTTGGGGCACACAGTGCAAGCACCGGAACCCTAGCTGACAGTGTGAGTCCTCCTGCAGTGCTAACCACAATGGTTCAGATTGTTTTTTGCCATGCCATGCAGTTTTGCTTGGGCTGTGTGAAATTCATCCTCGCTCAAAAGTGTCGCAGTAAACTTCTGTCTTCTTAAAAGCTTTTTTTCTTTCTTTCTTTTTGTCTGGGAAAGAAATGCAGTGGTTTCTGGTGATGGAAAAGGAGTCGGGAAAGGGAAGAGAAGTTGAGTCCATCCACAAACTGCAAAATGCTTTGGAGATAACTTGGTGCAACTTTGCTTTTAACAAGCAAACCGATGAAACACCGCTGGATTATATATGTGGGGGGCCATAGTTTACATATCTTTAAATTAAGAGAACTCCTGTTCAGATACATCCTAAACTGCTTATCATCCTACTCTTCTATCAGGCAACAATTACATGCTTGTCTCTTACCTAGGAGTTATATAGCACTGTAATGATCAAGGCTTTAACAGAAACCATTCTCTTTTCATCTTCCCATGTCTCATATTTAATATCTTCTCATGATAGGCATGAAAATTATACCTCTAGGGGAGAAATTTGGGAAATCAGTGACCTGCAGAACACACACTTATGACATAGGTAACTTGGCTGATCCTAAGACACTGGCTTTCCTCCTTCCTTCCAGCTGCTTAATTGCGTTAAAACAATTATATAAAACTCTATTGCTTTTTTTATTATTATTATTTTTTTTTTTTTTGTGGAGTAGTTTGCTGTAGTCGCCACATGGAAATTACAAGCATGACTCATCAAGGATCTACTCTACTGTTATGGATGGAAGAGGATATGGTCTAGAAAATGCTTTAAAAAAACAATAATTGAAGCTTGTTATTTGAGGTAGTTCTGAAATTGTGTCATAAAAATATTGGCTTACGTTAAATACCATGCAGTTAGTGTTTGTGGAAGTTGCAATGCTGATATGCTTGGGGAGTGAACTCATTTTATCTACAGAGCAGGTAGAGATTGGGCAACTACAGAGTAAGAGTTATGTGATTAAGCCATTAATATTCATCACTGTAATCTTTTATGGGAATGTGGGCACCTGCCTATTGCAGTTTCAACCATCTAGGCTCCTCGTGGCAGCCAGGGGTGGAAGAATTTCTATTCTCATTAGCAGTCATGTTCACCCTTCACTTCCTCCACCATGCCAACAGTTTTGCTGGCTTTTTCTCCATGATTTTCTTCCAATAATTTGACTTGTGTAGCAGCAGTGGGCAAATGAAAATGATTGTTGGGGCCACATCTGTACAAATGTATGCATTTACTTCAGTTGTATCTCAGTCAACATAGATAGAGAGCTATGAAAGGTGCTTATGCAAAATGGCACAGTAGTTTGACTAAAAGCAGTTTGTTTTACCCTAAACCCATTTTGCATATTCCTGTTCCATCCTACTTTTAAAAGAAAATTCCATTATTGAAATTCACTGCAGAAAATGTTTGCAGGAGTAAACGAGCCTCGTCACATAGGCAATCAATAGGGAGATGTCTGTTTGTATATGATTTTACATATCTGCAAGCTGGCGGAGACATCCAACTACAAAATACTGCACCATGGGACACTGTGTAGATATCTGATACTTTCCAAGGGATTTGGGGTCCGTAAACTAATGAATGCACTACATGTAGCCATATATGTAGATTTTTCACCTCTGGCAAATATGGTAAGGATAATTTACTTCACTTAATAAGCAATTAAGTGCAGTTCAATACAGCTGACTACTGTAAGTTAAATATCCATTTTACATAACTGTTTCAGGACATTGTATGTAAGAGAGCACAAACGAGCAGAAATTGCTCATGCAAAATGTGAGAGGGGACGACAGCTTGTGTGCGATGCCTCTCGGTGCTATGAATTTCATTTCATAGCACTTTTGCTTTTTGACAGGCATACTCTCCAGGCTGGGGCAGGTTGCAGTGAAAAAAAAAATATCTAGGTTGGTGTGTAACTTGGGATCTCAGCGTGGGGGATGCAGCTGAGTGCTGTGATTCCTATCTGGGTGTACTGAGACCTTGGTGGCATGAAATTGCAATTGCCACAGCCAGGTTGGCTGGAGGGATTGAGCGATCTCAAGGCAAGGCAGAGGGGAAGTCAGTCCCTGGAGACTGAGAAGCACCTTCCATTGGAGGTGCAACACTTGGTAGGGTTTCAGGACTCAGTCTGCACCGCAGCGGTGACTGTGGTGGGAGTTGCACAGATAGACATGGGGAAGGAAAGCAAGGATGCACCAGAATTCTTTCCACCTTAATACTTCTGTCTACCCCAAGTAGAAATAAAGTGCAAACCAGTAGGGTGCAAACTGCCACACCCTTCAGAAATCCAGGGACTGTTACTTTCATCAGTTTGCTGTCCAGCAGTCACTGCTGCCCACAGATGTCACCTTGCAGTGAGGAAAATGCTGTTCAAATCCTCAGCAAAATGAATTTCTTGACAGTCCTACTGCTCCAAGGCTTCTCGGCATCTCCTCCAGCATGGGCTGGAGCTGATGATTTACCCAAATGGCCGCAGAGTTGTCAGAAATACATATGTGCAAAACCCAATCAGCCTGATCTCCCCAAAGAAATCTGATAAAAGAGAATACACAGCCATACTGGTTTTGCTCTGCTGCCAGGTCCTTTCTGTTCATCTTCCCCAAGAGCCAAGCCTCAAGACATGGGCCCATATTTCCTTATTTATTTTAAACAAGAAAAAGATTGGAATAGAGACCTTAGAAGGCACTGAGGCATCATGCCACAGCACAGAACTTGTTTTTTTGCAGCCACTGAGACTGCTGCTTGAGATTTAATTCATCGTGGGGTTGAAGAAACACAGTCCAACTTTTTAACTATTTGTCTTATTTCAGCATAACCTAGCGCGAGATGCATTCTGTACCAGACACACATTGACGCAACTTTATTAAGGATTAATAAGCTTTATTAAGCATATATTTGTCTGCCGTTTGTTGACTGGAAGCTATGAAAAATGTGATGTTACTCTTGCTGCATGTTTAAATGATTGCCTGCATACGTACCCATGACAATATCTATTCATCTTCTTTATATATGTTTTTATTACAAATATCTTTATTCTAGTGGAACATTTTAATATCAAAGTTGACACAGTGAAGTGTAAATTGGAATAGGTCAAATGAAAATCAGATATGTTCATCTTGAGTTTATTCCAAGTAGTTGGGTATTGATAAGAGAGATCTGATTGCTGCCTGTACATCAGGATGCAGCAGCCCTGTTACCCATGCTTGCTGGTCAAAGCCCACATTCCATGCTTCGCCTGCCAAGTATGGGGCAAACAACTTTCCCAGACATAGGTGATATGCAGAAATCAAACCAGTCCGTGTTGCAGGGAGTTTACAGGGCTTAGCACATATATGCAGTTTCAAGAAGAGAGTGATTTTCTGTAATCATTTATCTCAAGCATAGGAAGCATATGCATGATTATATAATTAACAGAATATTTGTTTGTCAGTGTTTGGTTAGTGTGCATAATAATATCATTATTAGGCCTTCTGTGCTCCTGTATTATCAGATTGTTATCTCCCTGCTCCTTTAATTCACCGTCTCTGCTTTTCAGATTAATCACTTTGTTTAACTCTGAACATTTTAAGGGTTTGTGTTTTTTTGACTGTGAAGAGAATGGTTTGTGACACCAAAGCAGAAGTTACTTCAGAGCAGATTCTAATCTTTTTGTTTTCTTGGTTGTTGTTATTGCCATATCCGGTAATCACTTCTGTAGGGTGGTGCTCTAGTCCCTAATCTTGTTCCAAATCGTATTTTTAAATATCTGCTCTATCCTAAAATATATCTGCTCTATCCTAACCAGCTCTTGCATCTCTCCAATTACCCTCACTGCCCCTTCTGTCCATCGCACTGCATGCAGCAGTTGCCCAGCCCAAACCCCCTCTGCTTTCACATTTTTCTTCTGTGGTTGGTGTTGCTGCTGCTGAAGATGACTGTACCAGGCTTTCCTGGAACAGATCAAAACTGATACAGTGCTGATACTTTCCATTGTGCTCATGAAGTTTAATTCTTCAAGTTAACACTCTCTTTCCTCCAAAGTCTCAGATATATTGGGAAATAACGATTCTTTGTTTCTTTATTTTCATCATTACTCTCATTACTATTATTTATTTATTTGGAGGGACTGAATAACGTTCGATCTACCGTCTTGGAAAAAGATAGGTTTCTAAATAAACAACCGTGAGGCATTTATCCCTTATCACGTATTATGGAAGGTGTCATCAACATTTTCCCTTGTTTTTGTGTTGTTTTTTTTTTTTTTTTTGCAAAATGTGTTTCTTGTTTTTCTTTTGTTGGTTTTTTTTCCCCCCTTTCAGCACTCTCGGTAGCGGTCTTAGTAACCTTTTTCAGGACACGCAGCATCTGTACAACTTTTCACCTTTCCTATGCATTCCACCTCCACTTCTCTGTTTTGACTAACAGCGTTATGTAACATTGTACTCATTTTCGAGCATTTCGTTTCTTTGCTTCTGAGATTATAATCTATTTTGTGCCTTGCTGGATATGATAAATATTTCATGTATTTCACCCTATTACCATTTTCCTTTTCTCTCCATGCTGTCTGTGCTTATTTCAGCAAACGTCAGGTTCTTTCTTTACCCAGCCCTGATACATTCCTCTTGTTTTATAGTAACATACGTAGGGATAACGTAGCTCTCTCTATATGTATTGATTTGCCTGTTCTTTGTGCAGAGGCCATGCAATGCTAATCAGCCTCCCCACTCTCCTGCTTTTGCACCTTCCAAGTGTGTGCGGTTCATGAATTCTTGTCTGAGTTGCAACCCTAACTATTCTGGCCGTGTGTCTGCTTGTGTAGCACAGTTCATCCCGTCTTTCCTCGATGATGCAACCCTCCTTTTCAGACACAGCCTAGGCAAACAGAGCGCGGTTTATCAATAAAGAAGTTTAATTTCCCCCTTATCTCGCGGCTTGTACAAACTTGTTGCGTTCAAGTTCGTCTAGTTGGGTTACTTTTTTCCCGAGTGCATTGTGGGAAGCCCTACGTCTGTCTGGCAGCTATTGATTTTGTCCCCGCGTTACCACCTTCCCTGCTCTGCCGGCCGCGGATCTCAGGGCCCGGCGGGGCGCTGCGGGGTGACCCCTCCGGGCGCTTTTGGGGGTGGGATGGGGGGGGGGGGGGTCAGCTCTGATGTGCGTTGGCAGCGCGCCCGCCTCCGTCCTTTTAGCTCTGTTGGTATAAAGCTAGGAGGGAGGGGGGGAGTGCGAACTTCCTGCCCTGCTCGCAGCCCCGCACCGCCGCCGTGCACCTGCCCACCGCACAGCTCCACGAGGCGGGGCGGGGGCCGCGCTGAGCACGCCGGCCGGCAGGATATTGTTCAGCCTTCACCCCCGCCCCTCCTCCTCTTCCTCCTCTCCCCCCCATCCCAACCTTCCCCCCCCCCCCCCCCCTCGCTGCCGCCGCCGCAGGTCCCCATCTGCCGCCTGCGGGCGTTGCGCGGCGCTGCGCGCTGGGCATTGTGGCTGCGCGGCGCAGGCGGAGGGCCGGCTCACCCGCACCCAGCTGCCTGCAAATTCGTGCGCGCCCGGAAGCCGCACGCCCTCTTCCCTCGGCCCCCCCGCCACTCACCTACCGGCGCCCCCCCCTCCGACCCGGCCCGGCCCGGCCCGGCCCGGCCCGCTCCCCGCTGCGGCCCCTCCGCTTTGCCACCCCCCCCCCCGCCCCCCCCCCTCCTCCCCATCCCGTCTCCCTTCCCCCACGCCTTCACCGCCGCTGCCGCCGCCTCCTCCTCCTGCTCCTCTGCCACTTTCTCTCCCTCCCAGGACGCGTCGGATGATCCGGGGCCGCCGGGGAAGGGCTCCGGGCAGCAGCAGGGAGGCTGCGTCGTGTTCGTCCTCCTCCTCCTCCTCCTCCTCCTCCCGTTTTCGGGGCTGTGGAAAAAAAAAAAAAAAAGAAAAAAGAAAAAAAAAAGCCGTTGGTGGCCTCGGTGTTATTTTGTATTAAAATGAGGAGGAGGAAGAAGAAGCAGCGGCAGCGGCGGCAGCGAGCGGTAGCGGAGAGGAGGAGAGGCTGCGAGCAGGGGACGGCGGCGGCGGCAGCAGCAGCAGGAGGAGGAGTAGTGATGAGTCAACTAATAATTTAATGGGGACAGAAACAGAGAGGGAGAGGGGGGGGGAGCGGAGCGAGCAGCTCCGGCCGGGGACACACACACGCACACGCGCGCACACACACACACAGATATCCGTGTAACATCCAGCAACAACACCGAACCGGCCTAAATCACCACCGTGCCCAGGCAGCCAGGGGAAGGGAGCACTAAAAAACAAACAGGGAGGGAGACAAAAAACAAAGCCTGCCATTATTATTCTTTTTCCATTATTATTGTGGTTGGGTATTTTTTTTGTGTGTGTGTGTGTGTTTGTTGTTTTTGTTGTTGTTTCTTTTTTTTTTCTTTTTTTTTTTTTTTTTGCTGCTTTGGGTTTTGTTGTTGTTGGCTTTTTGCAACCTTTCTATTCGATATTTTTCTCCCCATCTCGCTAGTAACTCTTCTCGGAGTTCCCAGATTTTTTTTTTTATATTGTTATAAATATTTTTCCTTTGCTTCGCAGGCAGAGATCCAGATTGATTTATTTATTTTTAAAACACTGATCTTTTTGTGTTTTTTTTTTAATTAATATATATATTTTTTCCCATTCTCATTTCTCCCGGTTTTGGACTCGGAGGGAGTGCAACCTCGTCACTTTTTGTAGTGGTGCTGCTGGGTGCTTCCTTCCTCCCTCCGCGCTTTCTCTCCCTCCTCTCTCTGTGCTCCCCCCGCGCCCACAACAGCCCCCGGTAAATGAGAGGAGACAGGTCCTCCTCTCTGCATTTTTTTTTTTTCTTTCCTCCCGGGACCGCAGAGGCGAGATTAAAAGTGGCATTTTAGTGCCTTTTTCCTGCGATTTTCTCGACACTTTTTTTTTTCTTTTTCTTCTTTTTTTTTTTTTCTTTAATCTCCAGTAGCGATCTGCGAGGCTGAGGTTTCCGCAGAAAGTTTGGGGGCTGTTACGGTGTGTATTTCTGCGGAGGGGGAGGGGAGCGGGCTCCTTCTGTGTGTGCTGCTCCTCTGGGTGCCTATTGGAGAATAATAGTGTAAGTGACAACCTAGAAGTAGACTTTCTGCTCTTCACACTGGATAGAAAAGCTGCCTTTTTTTTTTTTTTTTGGCTTTGATTTTTTTTTTTTCTAATACCCCCCCTCGCTCACTTGCACTGGTTTTATTTTTGAAAGGACAGCCAGACTTAAGTCACCTCCCACCTCCATTTAAACCTGCTACTTTATTTTTATTATTATTCTGAATTTTGAGCACTTGTCTGATCAATTGCTCTTCAGCACCTTCCTCTGCTGCTCTCCCAAAAGATATTTAATACAGATTTTTTTGTCCATTGCCATTTTTGCTCATGGCTACTCTGCTTCTCGCTGTCTATTTTTGCCCCTCCCCGCCTAAAGGAAAATAGCAACAAGAAAACAAGAGAAAAAAAAAAAAGAATATTAAGGGAAGTAGTCCTCAGGTCTGCTGCCCCAGCCCCCCCAGAAAGGGGGGACCTAGGAAAACATCACTCTCGAACTTCTTCCTCCTCAAGAGCTCGGGCTGCAAAGGAAACCTCCTTTGTTTTTGTTATTTATATGCTGTCAAGTTTTGAAGTGGTGAGTTTCGGGTCGGTTTTGCTAATTTCACTCCGAAAACTGCAGTGTTTCTGTTTCTAGATAAGTACTTTGCTTCTTTGTCTCTTTAAAAGGTCACAGCGAAAGCTTGGCCTGGATCGCGAGAGCCATATGGAACGGATAAGTGCGGAGCCTCTCTCAAATGTGATTATGGGGTTTTATGGGGGAGGGAGGGAAGAGGAGGGGAAACGAATGGGGAGGGGGCTGGTTCGGGAGGAGAGAAAGAACCGGGAGAATAGCGTCGCGACAAAAGGGGACCCTGGCCGGCTCCCATTCAGAAATAGCGCGGTGCGCCCGGACGCTGGGAAACCGTGCCTCGAAATTGTGCTCGGCCCTGAACGCCCGTGCTGAGAACTTGTAGTTGGGAGAGATGCCTGAATGCGAGAGCCGGGGACAGTCGGCCTGGCAGCGGAGTGGAGAATAGTTGCTCCCTGCAGCCCTCTCCCTGGGCAGGCCCCGCTGGTTGGTGCTCATCACTATTCCACACTGAGGTTTCAGTGAACTTTAGCCTTGGGCATGGAGTTTAAATGAGTAAATTAGGTGTTTTATGTGCATGTAATTTTGCTTTGTAACATAAAGCTTTTTACAAGATGACTAAGCGGGGAAAGGATGCCGATGGGTGGGTATTCCGAGGCCGAGTGAAATGACCCATGTGGTGGTTGGGTTGCAGTCGGGGCAGTAACTGAGCGGCGATCTATCACTTTTATGCACTGTACATGATGGAGTGCGATTCTGACTCATGATGACTAGATACTTTTTGTAGCAAAGAGCCTCGGTGCGTTAGAGTACTTCCGAAGTTGCCAAAAGTGACAAGGATTTTCTTGTTTGAGGCTTTTGTTTGTTTCTTCCCCCTTGCCTTTTTATTTGTTTTTTGTTGTTGTTGTTGTTTTAATTTTAATCCTCTTAGTCTTGAGAGGGACCAGAAAAGCAGCTCTATAGCATGTCAGCATCATCAGAAACATCGGAAGATGTTAAGGGTTTGAGACTGTAATTCTCTCCTTGGGCTGCAGTTAACACAGTAAAAAAGGAATACTTTTCCCAAAGTGGCTAAAATAGGCACATTTCCTGTTAATGAGACGTGCGACCTAAAGCAGATGAGATTGAGATGAATGGGAAACCTTAGTGTGTCACCTTAGAGTGCAAGGAAAAATAATGATTTTCTAAAGTTTGGCTGTTCTCTGGCATTCTTTAGGTTGCTTGTAAACGTTCAGATTAATGTATTCTTCACTCTATCGGGAAAAGCAGTGCGTCATTCGCACAAGAAAAAACTGTTTACGGAACTGTCATTGGCATATATACCAATGACACAGAGTACTATATAAGAAAAATCCAGATATGTTTAGGCTTTAATAGCTTTGTGATGAAACGTGCAGAAAATGTGCTGAATTACTAGGCAACTGAAAGAAAGTAGCAATTATCAGATTCACACCAGTCTTTCTAAATAGAACTTCCCTAGTATTAGTAGTTGTGCTCAGTAATGTAAATACTAGTTCATAAATTAATGTCTAGTCACCTGTCCTTAGTGATTACCTTATATGTGTGGCGTAATTGTCAGCACAGTCATTCCTTTCTCTGTCAGAGAAAGGCACGGTAAAATCCCTGGCAATCATAACAGTATTGATGAATGAAATCGTAACCTGAAAGATGTCTCACTTGTCAGCAATTGATGGCCCCAGTACGTGGTAAAATAGATTCTTGTGAGTGGCAAAAATCCTTGAAACTTACTCCATTATGTTCTAGGTGTGGGGGATTTTTAGTGACTTAGCTGGAATTGTTACCCAGGGACTGTGGTTTTGAAAGTTTGTGGAAATACAAGCAAGCTAACGTACACCTTTTCTTAATTTGTTATTGAAATTACTTCCGAATTTGGGTTTTGTATAGCTGGGCGAGTAGCTAACTTCACCCAGAGATTCTTTGTTTCAGGCTTTCAAAAGTCCTGTCAAAATTGTGGTGTTTTTTTTTTTTTTAGCAACGTGTTTTGTGAGATGCTGCCTTTCTTCCCTCTTAGTTTAAAAAAAATATATATAATAAAAATAAGAAACTGCTCTATTTAACAGTTAAAGCCTAACGCCCTAAGAATTCTTCATATGCTTATCTTAAACTTTGCAAAAGTTGTTGAACTTTCTCTAAAAGATCAATCGGGCAACTCAAAGCAACTGCCTCTCACCGCTGTTTTCCAAAGTTAAATGTTAAATTCTCTTCTAATTTTTATTTTTAAAGTGTAGGAGGGAAATTGTAAATGGACAATGTTCTACTTGACTAATAAATCTGTTGCTTCCTCAGCTAAAGTTTGAACAATCTCTCTATTGTTGTGCATCCATTTTTTATCAAGTGGATTGAGAATAGTCTCACTGGAATCTGTCTCTCCCCCTCATTTTTTTTAACACAATAAAACCACCCAGGATTGATAACAAACCTTCCCATGCAATTTGTAACAATAGCTGTGTTGGAACACGTATCTTGACAAACGTTGTCATTTCTATGAGTCTTAGTCTCTGTCAGATTTATAAGAATATCTGTGAAGATTTTTGTTAAAGGGGTACTCTAGTTGGCTTGTAAAAAATAATTCCACCAGATTATGGTGTAATCTCTCTGTGAACCGGGGCATGGGGTCATTTTTTTTTTTTTGAGAAGTTTGTTTCTTTTTTTTTTCCTTTTTTTCTTCAAAGGCATCTTCTGTCTTGTTAAAATAGTTACTTGTCCTTCTTTATGAGCTTACGTTGCGTACATCTCTGTACATGTGCAGGCTGTGTACGTATACATATGCGCACACGTGTACAACATATATTTTTTTTGAATCATGGCAGGTGATCTTTAGAGGCGGGACTGAGTATGGATCATTTGAACGAGGCAACTCAGGGGAAAGAACATTCAGAAATGTCTAACAATGTAAGCGATCCGAAGGGTCCACCAGCCAAAATTGCGCGCTTGGAACAGAATGGGAGCCCATTAGGAAGAGGAAGACTTGGAAGTACAGGAACTAAAATGCAAGGAGTGCCTTTAAAACACTCTGGACACCTGATGAAAACAAATATTAGAAAAGGTAACGCTTTTAATTCTGCATTTGAGAAATATGAATTATAATATCGGGTGTGGGGGGGAAGCATACTTTTGCAAATTCTACTTCGTTTGTATTTCAGGATTAAATCTCCATTCTAAAATGCTATATATTCCCAACTCTGATATAAATCACATTTGGGAAATGTAAGCTTCATGCTTGGGTGGAGCATCTTGCTTTACAGGGTGGAGTCTGATTTTTGCTAAGGTAAAGGCTAGCTGTCCTGATTAAAGCAAATTCCTACACTGAAATAGAAGTAATATAATGCGTTAATTCTTTGAGTAAGCGTTGGGCTCAGAAACACAGAAATCTGTAAGAATAAAGACTGAACCCCCAAAACAAATTCTCGCCTTTCCTCTGAACGGTGGTCCAATCTTGGAAGGGCAGCAGTATTTCCATAACAGTTGCAAGTTTTTTTTTTTAAGAGACTGGAAATCTTTAGGTATCACATTGGAGAAGTCATTTATGATGTCAATCTTCGCAGTTTATTTTCTTAAGTACAATTCATTATTGAACAATGAACAACTTGGGTGTCATATTTTTCAGTGGCTGGTTTGCTGTAATTAGACATTTACACAAGGAAAAGGCACGTTTAGAATTCTGGTGTTTGTATATGGCTGGCTTTTGTTTGCCTTAAAAAGCCTTCCAAATGGACAAAAATCTATAAATTTTGCATACTGAAATATATAACCTTCTTTTTTCTTTTTGGACCACGTTCTGCAGGCTTGCTAATTTAAATAAAAACATGCTGTCTGTAATTTTGCATTTGTGTTAAAGCAGCCTTTACTTTCGCATAATCGGTACATGTTTATAATCCAGATTTTTCTTGCATTTGCTAAACTAAGTGCAAAATGCAAGCAAGGCTATTAAACGCACAAAGTTAGAAGGCAGAGGAATTTCATTGTGTCCGATGCATAACATTTATCGTACAATCATTTATTTTTTCCTCGGTTTGGCGAAAACAAAGAATATATTGATCCTGAGATGAACAGACACAGCAGTCCGTATTGTTAGATCTTTATCTATTAAAAATGGCAAAACAGCACTTCAGCAAATTCTTTGGCCTCTGCTCATGATTACCCTATTTATTGATTGTTTGCCAAGAATGTACGCATCTTAAGAAAGCCAGGGTAAGAGCATTAAAAATATAATTTATTACGGCTTTTCAAGCAGAGTGCATTAATATTGTACAGTGAAGCAGTGGGGCTATATAAAAAGGACTTTCTGACGCCTGCAAACATATAAGTTCCATAAATTCCTAAATAGGAGATTTCAGCTGTCTCTGGTATTATGTGATATTTGCACAGCAAACTTTAATGCCAGGACAGTTTTAGACAAGGATTCTACAGACTTCACTGCTCCTTATGGTAGACGTGCTGTTTACACAGACTCATAAACCTTCAGCAAAAGCTCTAACACTGCCTTCAGGTTTAAATCATGCTGTATTTTTAGCAGCGAGCACTGACCAGTGCTCTCCCCTTTAATACTAGAAGGTTATGGAGTTGCTGCAGTTGGAGGTCTTGCCAAGTACTAACAGGAGAGATGAGCCAGCTGAGGTTGTGCTCTCCTGTACAACATTTTTCACATTAACAGAAGGACACGAGTGACAGTTTGCTAAAAGATTTAGTAGCTTGATTTGTAGTCAGGTGATACCTGTGTCACGCTACCAGGAGCCACCTCTGATAAGCTACACTGGACGCAGGAATTTGGCTAGGAGCTTCTCCTGTGCTGTTTAAAGTACGTTTTTTGGAGTGCTCTAAGTCCTGAAAATGCATACATGTCACAGAGTGTGCTGACACACAATGCAGTACCTGTGCATTGCTAGTTTTATCTGGGCATAACCTGATTTGTAGAAACTTGATAACGAAAGAGACAAATCTGTCTCGGCTGTTTTTGAGCGTGTATGCCCTGTTTGTTAAAATGAAGCTTTGTTTACTTTTTATCTTCAGGTATTAGCAGTGAAACTACTAAAGAATTTTGAGCCCTTCCTTTCAGTCAGATGTTAGTAGGTGAAACATCGATTGTGGGAGTGTTAAGGAGGGGGGGAAAAAAAAACCCAAAACCTTTGCGTAGTTGAAGTACATGTGTGTGTTTGGGAAGGCTCTCTACAGCTTAATTAAAATCAATGAAGAAATCACCAGTGTGCATGTACTGCTTTTTGCTTTGGTCTTTTTTCCCTTCCTGACCAGTCTCAATGAGATTTAAAAAAAAAAAAAAGACAACAAAAAACACACAACCCCCCCCGCCCCCGAAAACCCTCCTTCCTGCACTGCCTAAATATTGGCAAGCTTTTAGTCCTGTCTTTCATGCTGAGCCTATTGGGCAAATTGGAGTGAGTTTGTGAGCTTTTCCTGCAAGCCTGAAGGGGTTTGTTTGCCAGAGATTGACTCTCTGGTGAACAGATGTAGTTTAAATATACAAGCTTAAAAGGTGTCTTTTTTTTACCGTGATTTCTTGCTGTATGTTAGAGCACAAATCAACAGACATGATCTTAAAGCATTTCTGTTGTCAACAGTAAATCTGCTCTCTCAGCTGCAGGATGCCTTGTCCACCAGAGCGGGTTAGGAGGCTCTGTCAGTCTAGAGGGCAGTGGTTATAGAGGCATTAACATTGTAGGACTAATTGGAGTTCCTGGGTGCCCTGTTAAAATAACCCTTGTCATCATTTATGCTAAAGATGATACCCCTCTGGCAGGCTGCCATAAGGCGGTTCGGTACATCTGCTTTTAACCCTTTGGTTTTCTGTCTTTGGGAGATTCTATCCTGGGACTGGGCTGACCCTAAGGCTGTGGGGTGAGGTGCCCCTTATTTGGGGGGGGGGGGGGGTTCTCCAAGTCTGGAAATCTGGCTGCTGGGAGGGACGTCGTTCTCCCTAAAACAACCTAGGTTGTTGGTTAGTAATTGTGCCTGCTGTCAAGAAGGAATTTAAAATACAATAAATAAAAAAGGAAGGGAAAGATGATGTTTGCTTAATATTTGGTGCGAAGGCAGAGGGGAGGGACTGTCATGAGATGCTACGAAACTGGAAATTAGTAATTGCTTTCAGGCATACCGAAATAGCAGTGAATACCAGGAATGTTGAATGCGTACGTATATGAGGCAACACACAAAAAGCCCAAACTGCAGGTATGCTCCTTAAAACGGCATTGAAATCATGATTTGTTTCTTAACGATGCAAGTGAAAGTAGTGCTCGTGTGCACTCAATGAATGAGGCATGCATTAGTGTTAACTTTTGCCTTGTTTCCTTGGGTGCCCTTTTCAGAGTGAATGTATAACACGCGAGGTGATTTGTTGTCGATGCTGAAGGTAATGAAATATTTTTGGCAGAACTGAGAAAGTTTTAGTGTTAACGAACAAAATGATGTGGCTGGTACTAAAATGGCTCACACTGAAGACATCTGCAGTGTGTATTTAGGTTCTCGTGCTGCCTGCTACTCACAACAAATCAGGCAGGACAGAGAGAATCAACTTCTCTTCAGTTAACCTTGTGATTGCTATAGCAGGTAATTCCTTCATCTGTATCCCATCAAACGAGATAAATTTGCATTTCTGCTTTTCATAGAGAGCGATGTTTTGCAGAACTTTATCTTTTTGAAGGAGGGAGAGGGGAAGGGACTCCGGGAATATGTTTATCAAATATTTGTGATGATTCCTGATGCCTCATCTGCCTGTTCGTACAGGTTTTATTTACATAACGCTTTGTAGACCCACATACTCTACTATTACTTCAATTTAATATGTGAAATTTAATTTTTTTTTTACAGGAAGTATGCTTCCAGTTTTCTGTGTAGTGGAACATTATGAAAATGCCATTGAGTATGATTCTAAGGAGGAGCATGCAGAATTTGTGCTGGTGAGGAAGGACATGCTTTTCAACCAACTGATCGAAATGGCATTGCTATCCCTTGGATATTCTCACAGCTCTGCTGCCCAAGCTAAAGGTAAATAAGGTGATGAAATTGTGCGATAAATTGTGTTAGTTTGGGGGGCTGTGGGGGAGGGGCAGGATTTCTTTCAGGAATGCAATGCAAGTTTCACTTGTTAAACTTCTTCCAGATTCTATCTTCATCTTTTTATTTCTCTCCTTAATGCATTTTTGTTTGGTTAATGCATAGTTTGTTTGTGTGGAATGTTGAGGTAGAGTCTTTTTTCTTTCTTTCTTTCTTTCTTTCTTCCTTCCTTTCTTTTTTTTTTTTTTTTTTTTTTTTTTTTTTTTAAGAAAAAATGACTTCAACTGAATCATTAGTATGCTTATTGACCTTAATAATCTGCTCCACTGAGGATCCACAAGGAAGTGTAAAGCATATTTGAGCAGATGGACTGTTGAGAGTCAACTTGCATTTACGACTGACTATCCAGCTATGTTTCTTTTATTTTGTTCATCATGGTTTTATAGACTACACAGTACTATTATTATTTTTAACTCAGTCCTTGCATTGCAAAATCCTTTATAATTTATTAAGAGTGGCAACTATTATATCATGTCCTATTGAATTCATGGGTACTTGAGAAAATATGCTTCTGTATGTATTAAAAGAATTCTCTGCTATAATGCACTTCTGTAATTTAATAATACAGATAAAGAACATCCTCGGTAAAGTCTGAGGGGTGGGGTAGGAGGGGGATTTGGAGGAGCTGCTTTTCTGATGATTCATTATGCCAGATTTCCGAGGCTAGAAACAAAAGTGATGATTTTGTTAAAATTAGGTATTTCTTTTTGCCCCTAGGAATTAATAGGTAAATGCCTTCTTTTTTTTCTTTAATTCTTGCCCTCCCTTCCCTTAAAAAAAAATAAAAAATAAAGACAATGTATGTATATGTTTATATGTATCCCACAGGGCTTATCCAGGTTGGAAAGTGGAATCCAGTTCCACTCTCCTATGTGACAGATGCCCCTGATGCTACAGTAGCAGACATGCTGCAGGACGTGTATCATGTGGTCACACTGAAAATCCAGTTACACAGGTAAGTTGCATACCAGTTCTGGGAAGTGAACTGTTACTTGTCTGCTCTTCTGGTTAATATTGCTTGTATTTAATTCCCGCTGTGCCGTGTGCTCTAAGTACAAAGCTTATCTAAATTCCCTTTTAGTTACCCTAATTCTTCTTTAACTTACAGCATACTATTGCAGAAAACTTTTATGGCTCTGATACATAGATTTTCTTTGGATATCTCATTAAAACTATATTGCATTTTAGTCAATTAAATGATGCATTACAAGAAGGCATTTTACATAAAGTTTACTTAAGAGAAAAATATTTTTGCATATCATGAACAGTACCATCTGTGTGCATTTTGTAAAAGAATGACTTGCTCACACTTATTGTTGCTGTCTAGGTTCTTAAATTTCGTGGCAACAAAAAAGGAAAAAATGGTTAATATATTAATGCTTTTCATGATCAGTCGTGAGAAAGCATTACACCTTAAATTGTTTTACCAAGCGCATCAGAGCAGGAAGGTAGAAGTAACATGAAAAAATAGTCGCCACATGCAGCTGATGTATAATTCATGCATCAATACAGCAGATGTGTTGTATAAAGTAATTAACTAATCGGAACAATCAGGAGACCGAGAGCAATCTCCAGATGCATCTGCTTGATGCGCAAAATGAAATCTGTCTGTCTTAAAGGAATGTTCTGCAGCAGGATGCAATCTTGTAATAATCCCTTTTCTAATCTGTGTTTCAAATAGTTGCCCTAAACTAGAAGACTTGCCTCCTGAACAATGGTCTCACACGACAGTAAGAAATGCTCTGAAGGACTTACTGAAGGATATGAACCAGAGTTCATTGGCCAAGGAATGTCCCCTTTCACAGGTACTTAGCATAACATGTAATAAATAATAAAGCACTATCGGCAGCACTGATGAGAGATTTGAGATTTCTACAGACTGCAGCAAGTAGTTTCTGTGGAGCGAATCTGCCAAAAATGCAAATTCATTTGACCACTTCATGATCTTTATAAATATGCTTGATTCATTTTGAACGTAGTCTTACAACGTTTCCCATGGGGAGTTGTGAAAGGCTGTTTACACCACACTAAAATTGTCTCACAGCAAACTGGATTTTAACTGGTTTTTGTCTCCAGTCTTTGAACTGCTTTGATGTAACTACTTTTTTCAAGCACATGTGTTCAAGATGTTAAAAGACTCTCTACTTACTGCTGTCAAATGTACTACTGAATCTGAATGCTTGTTAGATAACCTGCGGTAGTTTTAAATGCTAATTCATGAAATGAGACAGTCTTCGGCATGTTGTATAAGAGAGGAATAAAAAATAAAGCTCTTTGGATGTTGTGTTGTTGCAAACAACCAAAGGAGAATCAGCCATTTATTAGTTCTAATCAAAATAGACCTAAACAAAAATGAAATCTCAATTTATGCGCTCTTAAATACTGAACCAATGCTTCCTTGAAGCCATAGTCATATCCTTGTTTTTTGTCTTTGTTTTATCACATTACCATGAGGGAGCAACTCCTTTTGCCATGCAGTATGGAAGCCAGCGGTACTGGGGTGGGAACTTAATATTTACTGTTATCGTTCAGATTTTAAATTGTATTTTGTTGTGGTGCAGTGGAGACAAAATTTGAGATTTTCAGCTGCGTGATAGAGATTGCGATAGGGAGAGGAAAAAGGAAGTCAAGTTATTTTATAGAGAATTTATTTCTTTTGCTCAGAATATTGGAGTCTTTGTCTCTGAAAGACTTCAGTTAATCTATAGAGGACTTGACTGTCTCCGTTTTTCCAGCAGATATACTAGCAGGCTGTTTTCCCATTGTTTTTTTTTTTTTTTTCCTCACATGGTTAGATTGTTTTCAGTGATGTGGTTCCAATATATGAAGTTCTGAAGTGGAAATAATCAAAATTATCTTCACTGGTTGCAAACCATTCCAGTGATACGTCTGCGAAGTTATCTTGCTCATACCTATTATAAAAGCATGTGAGCTTTTGCACTGCTGACTTGTGGAGGCTACATATAGTTTGGGATTTTTCTCAGTTTTGCTTTTACACTGTTAATTTTTACTTGATACTGATGGAAAGCCAGTAAATTGTATAGAGATGAAATATTTCATTTGTAACTGTAGATGATGCAGTTATAAAGCAAAAAAAAAAACCAAACCAGTTTTTAAAAGAAATGCTTTGTACATGACAGTGTCACGCTACTGAAGAAATTTCAATTTCAATAATTTCCAAAAAAATCTTGTTTTGAAATATCAAAATTTGAATGGACAAAACCCACCTTGCTTAATACCTGAAGACAGCATCTGAGATTACCAGAACTGCAAATTAGAGAATTCTGATTTGATGATGTTTGTTTTGTACTTCTTTGTGCGTGTGTGTGTAAAATAATATATTTAAAGACGTGAGATGCTTCTTTTCTGCTGTTTAAAGCTTACTTACTACATTTGTCATCTGTTTATCTTTTCTGGTGCTGCAGTGGTTGGATTTCTTAGGAATTTAAATAGTTCCTGTTTTATTTTTGCTTTGTTTTGTTTTTGGTAGTCCATTTCTTTAAAGACCATATCACGTTAAATTAAAATATATTTATTTCTCTTAATTTTTGGAAAAAAAATGCTTGGTCAGAAGCCCATCAGTTGATCTAAATCTTCCTGTTTCTCTCTGGGAGCTTGTGGGAAGATGTAACGGTCTGGCAGTGTCCTTTTCAGGTGTTTAAACTGATGTGAATGTTTTCTGTGTTTTCCTAACTGATAACTAATTGTATATTTTTTCTACACAGAAAGATTTTAAAATGTCTGTTTTATTTAACACACTCAAGTTTGTGAATTGCCCACAGTGCTGTGCTGCTTTAGCAGAGGTGAGAAGAGCAAGGTGCAAGGTGGAGGGCAATTCGTTCTTAGAGGATTTGTTAAAATGCCAGCACTAGATTCTTGTAAGAGAAGACCAGTGGTCTCTCCTCATGTGTATTTTCATGGGCATAGATAATGCCATATGAAGTGCTTCATCACAAATGCTAACTAATGCAATGGCACCGTACCATAAGTTATTAACACTGTTATGGATATAATTTATTAACCACAGAAAAATGACTCAAAGTGGAAACGAGATTAGTTATCGTTTTCTGTCAGTGTCATTAGCAGTACTCTGGTTTGTGTAGGTACAAAAGGGTTTGTTGGAGAGTATGTAAGCTGCTGTGCTCAATGCGCAGCATCTCTGGAGCCCAGTTTAGGTATGGAAGACAGTCATCATCCTTGCTTAGAATGTACCTATTTTTCTTAATTCACCTTGAATTTTATATTAAAAAACTGCTCTTATTTATGTTGAATATTGAAAATCTCTGAACTGCAAAAATACTGAGCAAAATATTTTTCTAGCACAAGTATTTTTAATGGCTTGAATATACAGCAACAAAGAAACCTCTCGAAAACTTAATGGAGACTTCTACTTGAATGAACCTATTATTATTTTTTCCATTTGCTTGTCAAATTAAAACCTTGGGTTGTACAGATATAAACACTTCATGCCTTCCTCAGTAAAATACCACTGTGACTATTCCATTAGGAGCACTGGACACGCGGGCTCTATTGAAGTTATTGCAGCTGTCTCATTCTGAGACTGCCTTGGCCCTCCTGTGATGAGCAGGTTTATCACTTGCTATAGGAGCCCACATCACAGCCCATTAACATGGACTGGAGTCCTTGGGAAAGACTGGAGCAAATGCACAGCTCTCAGTTGCTGTGAAATCATGAGCGTAGATCTGGAGATTTATTTTATATATATATAAAGATTTTATATAAAGAGATTATATATGTATATATATGTATGTATGTATATATATCAGGAAAGCAGGGTAGAAAGGTGCTACAGATTTGGCATGGAAAAGACAAATCTTTTCTGAATTATGAGCTGTGGTGCATTTTGCTGCTGTTCCTCAGATTCACAGATTTTCTTGCTAGAGACTACCAGCACATGCTGGTGCCGTGTTTGATACACAAAGCTAGCTTTGCTTTTGCTTCCTGTCCAGATCTCTTTTGATGGGGAAAGTCAACTTGGAATTTAATCTAGGGCTCCGTTTCGGGCCGTCTTGTGCATCACATTAAACCTGAGCATCTTATCAGTGGCTAAGATCTTGTTTCCCTGTTGTTTTTGTTTTTTAGACTCCAAAGAGTTGTAAAGAAAATTGTTCTACCATCAATTTTTATTTTTGGACCCTTACAGTAAAGCTGTGCTCTACCTTAGACCACTGGGAACTGCTCTAAAGTGATTGAGCAGTGGGGCATGTTGTGCTTATTTAATGTTACTCCTACCATGTTCAGTCTTACTTCTAATATTTTTGTACTTCACTTTCACGGTTTTGCTGTTTTGGTTTTTAGTGTTGAAGTCTGATTACTACTACAGCTAAAATAACTGAAATACAATGGACCCTAACTATGCTGTTAGCAGTAAGGATTTTTTTTTTGGTTCATTGTGTTTCTATTGAATTATTTTCTCTTGTCTCTTTATGTATGTGTGTTTACGTATATATGCACATACGCACAAAAGAACTTGGAAGTTAATTTGGTAATTCTGGAACAAACTTGCTTTTGGTGTGATTTTTAACATTTAGATGTACCCCTTATCTTGAGTTCCTGTCACCTTTCCATGGGAGGGAGATAACAGGTCACCTACCAAACGAAGAGATTGTAGAGATTAATTAGTATCTGGGTAGAGCTTTAAAAATTTGGCAGTGATCAAATGACATTGACTTTCCAACTGATATTATCTCACCCAAATTTTTTCTAAGAAAGATTTTCAGAATGATCGTTGTTAGTGAAAATCGCAAACGAGCTTATGAATACTGTTTTGTTTATCAAACCTCAGTAAAAAGTACTTGTGAAGGAAAGTATACTAGTCTTCCCTCATAGTATCTCAAAACAAAAAGGTCATTTTTGTTTTTCTTTTTTTCTTCTGTTTTGCTCGTCCTTTGGAACTCACCATACCTAGCCTAAATCTCAGGGCAACCAATAGCCAGTGAATTACGGAAGAGAAATTCCAGGGCTGATGTATAGTAAAATCTCATATATATATATATAAATATAAATATAATTGGAGACATGAATATTTCCATTGAATATATCCAAAGTCTGTGATACTTATGTATACAGTAGTTTATATGTATTGTAATACTCTTTACATTTATTTTGAAAATATCTATGCATCGCAACCATCCCCCCTCCCCCCCCAACTCTCTCTAGTGTCTTTTACATAATTCTGCAGTAGATGATCAGGAAGGGATATATTCCGTAAAACGCATGCACCCACAGAACGAGTGCTAGTATTATACTGAAGTCTGAATAGTTCTGCACTTATGATAAATATAGACATCTTGACTGCATTTTGAGCAAAATTCCATCCTGTTGTGAATGATTGCAGGCATACGACATGGGCACGATATATATCACATACCTTGCTCTTTGCTCAAATATCCTGCCCTGAATTTGCATGCTGTTTTATGCAGATATCTTGCAGGTTTTATATGATCTGGCAGAGATGCCAGGAAAAAATCTTGCTCGGAACACCAGTGTTTCTCAGTTTACCTGATCTGAGTGTACGTGGCGGTCATAGCAAACAAGCAGCGTGATAGAGATATAGAAGTCCTCTCTCCTTTTCTGGCTGCTTTTCTAACAACCTGCACATCCACCCCCATCGCAGCCCCAAAAAGTTGCTGTTACTAAAATTAAAATTTCCAGACCTATAAATAACCAAGGAATGAGCTATTAAGAGTTGCCAAAATCCATATGCTTTATGAGTGTTTTTGAGTTCTTTCTTCACAAAACTGAAAGGTGGTTTCTACCCTCCCTTTTTAATTTTACCTGCCTAGACCTGAGACCAAGTAGTTGGGCTTTTTGCTGCATGTACTTTACTTCTCTTTCCTCTCTTCATCTCCTCCTTCTGCCCGCGCTTGTCCCCCTCCCCCTCCTCCCCCACCCCCAACTAGTAATTAATAACCTCAGTAAGGAATGTAGCTCCTTTTTCTACTTTAGAAGTTACTGTACTTTATGTTTTGAAGATGTCATTAATTATTTCAGGGAAGTAAATCCTTGAGGGCCTGGGCTCAGGTCGTGGCAGGCAGGTCCTTTCCAACCCACCCCTCAGATGCTCAATAGCATTTCCTCTGATGTCTCTTTTAGCTGATGAGGTATCAAGATTTTTACAACATTTTCAATTAACTATTAAAATTTGTGCCCAGAATTTTTAGCCATCCTGTTAGGATGGACATTTGGATTAAGATACCGAGACCATTACTGATGAGATGGGGGAAGATGGGCTTTGATCATTATGCTGGCCTTGCATGGGCTGCTCCATTGCAGCATCTCCATGAGGCCAAGCATCAGAGTTTTGTTGTTGTGGTGTGGTCCTGGAAGCTCACAAAGTGAACCTTAGAGGTGCGCTGGTTTTAAGGATGTTCTCAGGACACTCAACTCTTCCTTTAACACGTAATTTTGAAAATAACTTTTCTATATGTGATACATACACTTCATGTGCTGTTTGTTGACCCTCACTTGTATTGTATTTCTGTTGAGGGCAGTGATTTGAGTTCAAAATTCGTATTGCTTAATTTTTTGATCATTGATTTTTTGTTCTTTAGATACATCTAAATGCTCTCACTTTTGCAGTTATATCAGTCAAGCTGTTTTTTTCTGGGTAGCAGCTACTAAAGTAGAAAAGATATTCTTTCTGCTTCTCCATTAAGTTTCACAACAATAAAGATGTTAAAGTCCCTTTTCAAAACAAGTACGAGGTCAGCACTTACTGCTTCTCAGCCAAGTGCAGTTTCTGAGTTCAGAGAACTCTGTAACGTGTCAATCTTAGTATCTATCTCTACTGTCATGAGGTCATGTGTTTCTGTTCCCGAAAAGGAGAGTCCAGTACTGAGATGGCACTGGTGTTGATTTCATCATTTTATTTTTTCCCCTTAAGTCAGCTGTATGGAAGAAAAAGCAGTTATCTTCTACTAAGCTTTCATGTGGATAAGGTACAAAAGTCATGCGTTTTTAAGGGAATACACATTTTGTGATATTTTTCCCCACTTCACGTGCAAACTTGATGTTATAGCTCAGCAGTTTTGCAAACTTTGTCACGTGAGGGGTGTTATCTGTATCGTATGGCCAATAAGTTTTAGGGAAGTGACAGAACAAAAAAGGAACGAGACATGTTTTCTTCAGATCTGTTTTCCTTCTGTAATTGACATGTATTGTCGATCTGAGCCATACTCAGCTTCTGTATTCACCCTTTTGGTGATCTTGAGAATGTTGTATGGAATAACTTTCATCATAAATGTTTGCTGTGGAGTTCTTTTATATATATATCTATATAATATATAAATATAATATATATCTATATAACAAAATTCTGTATTCATTCATTCATGCTTCTTAACACAGTCATGGCCGAGTGAGTGCAAACTCTGATTTTCTTTCCATAACTTTAGTAGAGGATTAACAAGCCACTCCTCCAATGTTCTTTAAAGCAAGATTGCAAATAAGTCTTTTTCTTCTTCCTATTGGCAAATTGTTGGCTGCAGAGTACTGCACAAGTATAAACAACATGAGAGATCCTTTAACATAACATGAGAGAGCCTTTAGTCGCTTTGCTCCCTAGCTTTGGAGCTCATTGCCAATTGAAGTAAGGAAAGCTCTGGCTGTTGGGACTTTTAAATCTAGACTTAAAAGTTATTTGTTCTGTTTAGCATTTTTAAAATGATTCTATTAGGAATTGTATGTGCTTCAGTTTTAATTTTAACTCATAATGATTGTAAAGCACCCTGGGATGCTTGCATGAAGGGCGCTACAGAAATCCAAGATTGCATTGTACTGTGTTGTAATGTATTGTATTATTACATGGTGCTGGAGTTGGACCACGGACAATTCATATAGAAAGCATTTGAATAAATAGCTAAAGATAAGGGGAAGTATGTGTGTGGGGGGGGTACTGTCTCTTCTTGCTTCTTTTCCCCCTTTTCTCTGTCAGTTATTTTATTAAACTAAATTAACATGGCAGCTATTCCCTAAGAAATGCCAGCATAATTTACTGCTGCAAAGGGGCTCAAAATGTAAACCAGATGATAAACTAAAAATAAAAAAGTCCACATTAAGATTTAATTGCATTTCCCTTTCTATATTACGTTCTTATGTAAAATACATTACAATACAGTACTTTCTTTATCACTTCCTTCACTTTTAACTGAATTTCATTAACAATAAAGAAATATATTGTCTCTGTTCGGTAATGTCACTTGACAGTTAATCCCTTAACTTGATGTACATGTCTTTAAGATTTTTTATTTTTTTTTATAAAGAACATGATAGCACTGACTGGAGCCAAGTATTGCACAACCATGTGATTTGCAAGTTTCCCAGCTCACAGCTTTGCCAGTGCAGGTCAATTCACACCTGCCACACTTATGCCATTCTGGTCCTCATGTTGCTTTTCCTCGGTGATTGTCAGAGGTAGGGAGAGTTGTGCGTGCTGCTCATTCCTTCCTCCCCCCCTCTCCCCACTCCAAATGTGTGGTAAACCTTCTGCATTGGAAGTGTCTGCTCAGGAATTAAATGGAGTTTAATTTCTGTCCATTAGGAAATGGCTATCCACATCTCCAATTAAGCCTTCTATTTAAAGGGCGAGTAGATACGTATGTCTACGTCTTAATCACTGCTGTGATGGGTTTGCAGAGACCTTCCCCAACTAGTTCAGTTATTACTAGCAGTGGTGGGAGGCATGGATATCAGTGCGGTTATAAAACCTACCCAAAAGCTGAGCAAATTGTGTAGGTGCTGGAGCATTGCTGTCAGCAGATTTAAAGCTGAGGTATGTCTGTGTCAGGGCATACGGTGTACGCATAAAGATCCGTCTGGAGAAAACTGCTTGAATTTGTAATGCTCTGGGATCAGACAGGAACGAGGGCAAAGCAGGACTTACTGGAAGGCGGTGCCAAGAGATGAGCACCTCTCACTTTGTCAGACCAGAATCACGCAGTTCTTGGCTCTAATGACACACAAGAAAAGAGATGCATTTCTCAAAAAGACCCTGAGCAAAACATTCAAAGCTTGCTTCCCCCCCCCTTTTCTTCTCTTTTTAATAATAATAATTTAGGAAAACCTAGGGCGAGGGAGAATTTTGTCTCACTTTCTTTGGTCACTTCAAGAAACAGCGCAAACAGTATCAGATTCCCCTGGTGCCTCATAGCAGTTATCAGAGGACTGGTTTGTCAGGACAGCTGCAGCCTCAGACCTGCCTCACTCTAGGACTGAGAGTTGCAGTTCTTTGTAAGTTTGTGAAGAGTGGTTACCCTGTGTACTGAGAGGCAGGGGAACTGCAATAACGTTGAACCTGTTCCTGGTTTCACCATCTTTCCGAATGATTTGTTCCTTTTTGGCTAACTACCATAGATGGATTTTGTGATGGTGAAAAACTGAGATACGTGTGAAGGATGCCAGTGCCCGTGTCTTTCCTAGAGGTGGAGATTTCAGTTCTTTAAATTCACCTCATGTGTGTGCATGTGTGTTTAAATCAGTGTATCTGTACTTTCTCAGAATTGTGGGATTTTGTATTTCTGTGTGTATCTCAATAAAATCCCACCAAAAGATACTTGCCAGCTAGTATGTCCCCAGGCTTTTAAAGCTGTGTGCCCAATTCTGCACATTTTGTAAGGAGATTTGTGTGCAAAACCTTATCTAGGATAATTTTTGAATGAATAGAACCTCAAAGTGCACGTGCCTGTTCCACACAGAAGCTAGCTGGAACATTTCTCTTTCAAGATTATCAAGCTTTGCATATTATTATGAACTTTTCAGAGCATCTAGACTTCTCACAAAATCTTGTCAATGAAAAGCAACAATGCAGAGGATAAAGTAGTACCTTGTCTAGCACAGCTGCTTAAAGCATCACCTGCATATGATTTTTACCAAGCAGAAGTTAAGAATCCATAGCGAATTTCATGCTGTAAGTCCTTTCTTCTTGTTAATTCTTTAATATTTTTTTTCCACAGGACAACAAAGTTTGTTTCTGTGCTTTTAACAAGGTAAATATCCTTGTGAACTGGGGTCTGTAGGATTAAGTATAATCAGAAGTACAGGTGGCTCATTAAGTGGCACACGGCCTGAAACAATAAATCTGACACTTAACCATTTAAACAAAAGATAGGCAAGGGATGTTGCATTTGGCACTAGAGGGGTTTTTAAGCAATCAAAGGCATAAGAGAAGGTAGGAGCTGAAATCAATAAAGTGCGAACTAAAAGCTAGTCATGCATTTAAAAAAAAAAGTACTTATCTAGTGAAACAGATTATCATGGGATGTGGTGAAAGATCCAGCACAAGAAGTTTTGAGATCAGTATCGGATGTTTGCTCTAACTCAGCCACAGATAACTTAGCTGAATTCAGTAATTGCTGGATGCACTTCTAGGGTCTGTTTTTATGTAGAATCCAAATGGATGCTCAAAATTGTCCCTTTTGGCTCTAAAAATCTGCAAAATCTTCTGTAGAAAAAGGAAAAGAGATCAAAGAAAGGAAGGACTTATCCTAAACACCAAAAGAAATTGAGCAAGGCAACTGTTAGTGCTACTGAGTCTGATGACTTCTTGTCTGGACATTATGCCTTAGGGCTCAACTTCATGCCAGACATCTGATGCTTTGCCTAGCAGAACAGTGGAATCCGAGAAGAGACTTGCTGAAAATCGTGTCCTATTTCCCAGCAAGGAAAGCTTTCTTAATGTGGTGGATAATGCTAAGCAATTTTGAACAGCATTTTACAAAAGCTGTAGTGGAAATTCACCATTGTGGTTCATTGAAGATAGAGAGATTACTTACACCTCTATCAGGAAAATGTACCATTTGTTTTTGTGGAAATATTCTGTGTGCCGAAAGCTGCGTTTAATGCATTAATAGATCTAAAATGTCACCTGCCACACAAAGCATTTGCATTAGGATAGCATTTGGAAGCATGTGCATTAAGATTGTCTTTTCCAGATAGGAAACAAGTCAGAAGCAGTCTGACCTGCTTAAAAGAGATTTATTGGAAATGAAAGCAGTCCACTTGAGAGGGAGATGGAAGGTGTATCCCACTTCAGTTTTCCACCAGATTAATCTGCGATCTCCAAGGCCTCACCTACTCCAGCCTTCATTCTTGTACAAGAAATGCTGATTTGCACTGTCCATGTTGCACTGTGCCACTGCCTTGTGTAGGAGCAGCAGCTGGGAGAAGGAAATGCTTGAGGCAAAGGTCTCTGTCATCATATTCCACGGCAGGGGAGGAGGGATGGAACTTACCCTGGAGTAGCTCAACTCTGGTCCCATGGACGCAAAGTGCTCTCCATGGTTGGAGCTTCATGGGGTTATCTTCATCTGGCAGAAAAGCTGGCTATGTACTCCAAGGTGGCTTTGTGATGGACACCAAAGTGGGACTAACAGGGACGGGCACTTGAACATGTACATTCCCAAATTTAAACTGTAACAGCAGTACAAAGGAATCTAGTTACTTCATACAAGTATTTCAGTTGGTTTCCTGATTAAAATGGCTAGTGCTTGCCTTACCCATGAAACACTCTGGTTTCAGAGCTTTTCCTTGCAGACACCACAGAATTAAAATCTTAGGGTATAATAATTCAGCCCACAAACTACAGGGATGCTTTCATTCAGTGAATCAAACCAAGAATTAACTTACTAACTTTCACATTTTAAGTTTTATCCATATTTTTACTACTAAGTACTTAGCATTTACAAGATGTGCAGTAAAAATCGGAACACTTATAAAGATTCATGTTGGACATCTGACAGTGAAGACTAAACCATCTTACATCTCCTTCTCTTTTATAGGTGAAGGTTGTGACTTTTTCCTTTCTTTTTTCTTTTTTTAAAGTGTTGGGCACTATGACATATAGCTTGTAAAGCTGTTAAGAAGTCAATTCGGATCTGAATTAGCATTTCCCACTTACCTATCTTTCTCTTTTTTAAGCTTTTATCCTTTGTAAATGTAAGATTAGTATCTTGGGAAGCAGTTTTTTTGTTTGAGTTTTATTTATATTCATCAGTGGGAGATGCTCAGAAAACATTGGGAGAAAGCTGCCTGGTCACACAGCAACTGGGAATTTACCAAATGTCAAAAGTTAACGCAAGATTCAGTTCCTTTAGATGCTGAATCTTCATCCCTGTATTTCACAGTCTTCTGGTGTGGGGGTATAATTGTATACGTATAATTTATTGAGAATCTTTGTTTTGTAGTCTTTCTTCATCACGTTCAGTGTAGCTATATGTTTATATTGAAGTGTGCGTTTAGAATTCTTAAAGGCCACATAAGAAGACAGAAAAGGAGAAAGAAATCAGTTATACTATATAAAGACAGGAGAAAGGAGGAAAAAAGTGCTTGTGTATTGGAAGGAAAGCTTTTGTTGTCATTGGAAATACAGCTTTAGGCAGTTTTTAACTTATATGACCAGCATTTGCCATGCAGATCCTTAATTCTCCTGACCCTGGCAGAAGTATAGAGGTCAGATAACCATCCAAGTGCAATGCCAAAGGCACAAACAAAAGTTGTTTTTTTTTCTGCTCTGTCCATCTGTGTTATATTTTTTTCCTTTATTCTACATGTTTATAGGGCATTTGACAACAAATTCCATTGCATTACTTGTTGAGAGTTCAAGGTAAAGGACCAGCAAATTTAACACTGTTCTTCATCTGCAATTAAGCTGTCTATTTTGTGACTCTTTGTCTAAAACACAGCTAGTGGCTGAGTGTTCCCTGGCTTTACTTGAGGTGGCGGGTGATGTTTCTGTGCCATACCTGAGCACTAGGAATAATGTTTTTCCTGACTGGGTATGTGGACTGGCAGTGGCTCAGACAGGCTAACATCTTTGACTGGGGGGTAGTCTTAAAGTTATCCAGTTGGAGCTTGAATGCTCATTCTTACCTGAAATATACTGCTGTTAAATCTCCTGAGAAAGAAATGCTCCTCACAGTTCAGCTTGCATTAAAACTGATGTTTCAATTTCTATAGAAAAATAAATAAATAAATAAATAGAAGCCACTGATAGGAGCTGGGATTGGGGAAACAAAGTTCCTCTGTCCTTTAAGAAAATATCTCCCCTCCCACCCAAACATTGTAGTTCTGCTCTGTGACTTTAGCACTATTCAAACTAGGTCTAGGGACCTAAATTGTAACATTTTTCCTTTTTCTTTCTTTCTTTCTTTTATTTTCTAAGGCATATTAGGGTTGCAGAGCTGGAACACACTGTCCTGCTATCCTGTAAAGTGAAGGATTTATGGGAGAGCAAATAGAATAGCGCCTTAAAAGTTTGGCTTTCAAAAACTGAGCCAATAGTTTGACAGATTGTTCGGTAAATGTTCATTTTATTGAGAATTATTTTAAAAAGTGCTTAACGCCTCTGTGCCATTAATATAATATATTAAAAGGTTACTGTCGAGATTAGTGTTTCAGCTCTGAAAATTGACTGTAAGGTATATGGGTTCATTTTCTGCTAGGAAGACAAGGTGCCTTCTACTTATCACTTGACAAAACCATTATGATGTTACAAAGCTTTATCCTGAAATCTTGATAAATAGTAAAACATAAATAAAATCCCCTTTGAAAAGCAGAAGAATAGCTCCTTGTCTGTCTTATAGCCAGATTTAGCAGATGCGGGTTTGAATGCAAAACAGTTGTGAAAATAGCCAGTGTCAAACTAGTGCAAAATTAAACTTGCGGGGTGTTCTGTTTTCAGTGGCTGTTATTGTTGAAGTGCTCCATTTCAAAAGCATGCATTCCTTCCTACAGAAAAAAAAATCAGATTCCTTAGTTGAAATTAATTAGCATTCAGAAACCAGATAGCATGTTTTTGGGTATTCATGAGATCTCTGTTTGAAAAAATGTTTTTAACTTGTAGAAATGTGTTGCAACACACAGATGGGAAGAAAAAGAAAAAAAAATCTCTTTAGCAAGCACTGTGTGTAAAAGGAATATTACATTTTGCACGCTCCTGATTACCCTGTGTAAACAGTTTTTGACATCTGTCTTTATAGTTTTCGAGGAGAGGAAGACTTTGTTAAAAGAACCATTTTTATACAGCAGTCACCATTTCAGTCTTGCTTTACCTGTATTATGAAAGCAGATGGTCTGCATGTCTTTTGAATATTTATAACTATCAAAAACAATCTCTTGCTATTCACCCTTAGGCTTATGAGATGTCAGGACTGTTCTGGTTGAAAAAAAATCATCTTGGGTGTTTACAGAAAGAGGATTACATTAAGCTGAAATGACTATACATTTTCCAGTTTAATATTTGTCCATCAGCTGTTTAATCGTATTTAGATAATTGTGTAAATAAGTTGTTGCAGCCCTTGCCCCTTCCACTGAGCGGGCTTGAAGCTTTAAACACCAATGAATGAGTTGCAAAAAAGCTTGGATTTTTTTTTCCTGATTAAACAACCTGAAAGGCCTAAATAAGTTCGGGTTATGATGCTCCTTCTGAGGGAAATGCTTCATTTGCAAAAGAATCCCCAATATATAATTCAACCGAGTTGTTTTAGGAAACTGCTCTTGCTCTCTGCTAAGTCTGTCAGTACGTATTTGTTCTGTGTAAATACTGCAGCCCAACTGCCCCTTCATGAGGCATGAAAACAACCTCATTCTGCCCATATAAAAACAATTTTAAGGTTATTTAGGGGAAGTTTTGGGACTGTGGGGGTTAAAAGCTTTTTTGACTGGAAGCTGAGCAATCACTGATAACAGATTTTGCTGTGGTTGGTTGATTTGGCAGAAAAGCATGAACAGTTTTGGTTTAGATGATTGAATTAACCTGATTAACATTGTTTTTGTTGGTTTGCAAAAAGGACAGCAGTATACTTTTAGCGATCATCGAACAATGCTTCACCTGGTTGGAGAGCAGTGCTGGAGGAAATGTCTCTGAACTACCTCCCTTCAGCACGCATACTACTTGCTGAGGTGACCAGCCAGCAAGAAACACACAGGTCCTTCCCCTGCTGTGCAGGATGCTCCTTCCCTTAGCTTTTGACACAGCATCAAAGGTGTCTGATACTGCTGTCTTATCAGTTTTTATTTGATGGGCATAGGGAAAGAATCCTGCTTGAGATGTAATGTCTTTCCCCAATTTATCTAAGAAATTTTGGTGCCTGTTTTTCAAATCTCTGATGTTTAATAACCCCGAGAGAATGGGATTTGGTTCAGGCTACATGAAGCAAACCTCAGCTTGAACTTTGCAACAAATTCTGCCCCTACCTCCACACAGTTGTTGGATGCCTAATTATAATTAACTTATTTGGCTAAAAAAAGAGCACTTGGGCTGCAACAGATGGTATCATTCCAGAATAGTGGGATTTCTGTGAAGGTGGCACCATTTCAGACTAGATCTTCTGATTCTCAGAACAGGACTGAAAGCTAAATGTCTGGGGGGAGGGACAGAATGAGGCAAGAGAGGGAAAATTGTAATCTTGAAGTCTTGCAACTTGCTTTCAAGGGTAAACTTCTGGGAGATGTGTTAAGACTGAGGAGCTGTGACCGGTTTTTGCCTCCCATCAATTTCTTGGTGATGTGTTAAAAAGAAATGAGGTTTACTGATGAATGTGAAGCGTTCAAATGTGCCTGATATTTGTATGATGCATTTATATTTGTCATCCTTGTACATGGAAAGTGTTGGTCTCTGTGTCTCACAGATAAGGAATACCTATGTTCAGTAGTACCTTAATAAGTGTTGCAATTACAGCCATTCTTACTTTGATCATTAATAGACATAAGGATAGACACTGGGAGCTCCTTATGTGTAATGACCAGGGAAATAAGGAAAATGTCAATACACCTATAGTCTCAAGTGTGCATCTCTAAAGATCAATAACTCAGAGGATTTGATGCTCAGTTTTAAACCCTAAGCATAGTGGGCATCTGTGTAAGTATAAACTGCTGCTGAAACATATAGATATTATACAGCAGTAGGAATTATATAGGAAATTCCACTGCAAAGTGCATCTCTTTGCACTGACATAACTGCAGCTTTGATGACAAGATAATAAATAAAGAATAAAAACAATGAAATTCAATGTTGTCAAGTTATTTTCTGAGTTAACAAGGTAGTAATATTTTATCTGGCTTGTAAAATTTTGCCTTCAGTGAATTAGTAAATAAATCATTGATTCCTCCTGATGAGGATTCTTAGCGTAGGTAATATCACTTGAAAGTTTGCATGAGTGTTCTCTAAGAAAAAGGAGGATAATTTTCATCTTAAAATGCGTAGATAATGTTTATGGTTTTTGTGTTTTTTTTTTTATCTTCTTAGAAGATATGGAGTAAAATCCCATTATTAGCCATTGTAGTCTCAGATTCCCATTCTGTCAGAGAAAGCAAAATTCCTAGTAGTGTTGTTTAAACAGACTAGTCCCCTGTTTGACTGTAAAATAAATTAACTGCATTAAATTTATTTCTGAAGAAGCAGGGGATGTTACAGACAACCATTTCATTGTCATATCTTCTTTGCAAAATGACATGGAAGTGAGGAGTAGGAAAACCTAGATCCACTGGTAGTAGTTAATTTATTAAGATTATTATCAATCTACGTGTTTTCATCCTTACCACAGTTACTGGAGCAGGAGGAGACATCTGAGATGGCCAAAGTAAGATAAAAGAAAACCACCTTGAAATCTAAATGGCATCTGCAAAATTAGCTCAATCCAATATGGGAAAGTGGCCTATTACACTTGCAGTTCCCCATTTTGCACAAGCAGATCTGCAGGTTTTGCATGTACAGTCACCATGCATTCATATAATTTATCAATTCACATTCATAGGATGTATTAAATCACACTTTATGTATCATAGGCCCATGTTTAAAGTGTTAAAATCTGTAAAATAGTTTAAACAATAATTTTGTAAGTATTAGACATTAATGATACTGCTATTATGTTGAAAATTGAAATTGGGTTTAACTGAGCTCAGTTCAGGTCATTCAGGCTAAAGTCTATTAAGATTTCAATCTCCTTTTATACCAATGTCAAAAGGCTTATAGTTAATTTCAGAAATGCCAGATTAATATCGAGGAATGGTAAAAGTTTTAGTGATTCAGAGAAACATTAAAATAGCTGCCTGATGAGTAGAGGGTGTCCACATTTGGCATCAGTTACGCCGCCTCACTCTAGCAGTTCTGAGACTCCACAAATAGCACGTTACTGAGTATTATGTTAGAAAACGAATGGTTATAATCAACTTCTCTATGATCAATTATCAAGGCACTTTTACTTAGAAGCTGAACTGGCCTTAGAAGAGAAGAGTTGCAGTTATATTTATAGCTTTTCTACTCCAAACTGTTTCTTCCTGTGGTTGTTGCAGTTTGTGTAACAAAGAGTTATACAACATGAGTTGTACACTGATTTTAGGACAGCACAAATATAGCTAAATGTTACATGCTGAAAAGCAGAGAAACATAATAATCAGAGCTTTGTCTTCCTGAATGTCACTGTTTTCTCAATATGCTGGACAATTCTTCTAGTTAAGCTAAAAGGGACTACTTTCCTCATCGAAATCTAAAGGTTGACAAAGTTCAGTCTATTGAAATTGTGTTCATTCATTTTGTTGTTGATACATCATATACCAAATGTAGTTTTCATGTTGGAGCAGTGCCTCATTTGTTAAAGCTTTTTCTTAATAGATTTTGTAAAGGAATGTAAGAGAACTGGAAGTTTTAGGCATTGTAAATTCTGCTGTTTAAAAACTGGTTAAAGCTGAGCAGAAGGTAAAATATCTCATTGTAACTATCTGATATCTTGAGAACCTTTGAGGAAAAAAAAAAAGATCTCTATCATCCCTTCATATATTTTATGGCTAATATCCACTTACAGAATTAGACACAACTATAAGAATTTTTCATACACCTTTTGGTTTTACCCTGCTTATAACTCATTTGCATAAATTTTGGTCCTGTGGTTTTCCAGGTTTAATTCCAGGTTTGGTTTTATATTCAATTAATGATTCTTTTTAAAAAGCTATGGACGGCAGGATCAGAATGCGATACGATTCTCAAACTCAAAAAATGTAATGGTTTCAACAGTTGAAATTATTCGTGCTTTGGCTCGTACTGCTCTGTATTACAGATTTATTTTTTTCTTCTCCCCTTTTCACACAGAGTATGATTTCTTCCATTGTGAACAGCACT
Source organism: Cyrtonyx montezumae (assembly GCF_038088225.1). Lineage (NCBI taxonomy): Eukaryota > Metazoa > Chordata > Aves > Galliformes > Odontophoridae > Cyrtonyx > Cyrtonyx montezumae. Next base: position 108,993,050 of record NW_027072089.1, read on the forward strand.
TACTATGCAAATGTCTCAGCAGCAAAATGTCAGGAATTTGGAAGGTGGTATAAACATTTCAAGAAGGCAAAAGATATGATGGGTAAGCAAAAAAAAATTTTCTTTAGTTGCTGTGATGGTGGATATATACAGTTATGTGTCACATTGAGGTCTGTCACAGGCATATAAGAAGCCAGGTCCCTTTATGATAAGTTCAGGATGCTTTTGATGAGTAGATGTAGAAAGTACATATATAGTGAAAGAATTTATTTAAATAAATATTTGCTATTGGAACAGCCGCACTGACTTGGGTTGCCAGAGATGTAAAGCTGTCATTCTGTAAATCTAGAGATCTTCTACAGCCCAGAATAATTGTTTAAAAACCTGTTCCTGGAACTGTAATGTGTTGAATTTTTCTAATGTATGTATTTTTTTTCTTGCTCTGGTTAATGTATGTATAAAGAAGAAGGTTTCTACAACTATCACTGCATTCCAAGAAGAATGCTATAATTTTATGAATTTAAGACCCATTTCAATTCATTTTAGCAAATAGTTGCAACAATTGTTTGCTTGTTTTACTAAAGTTGAGTAAATTTCTGGAGAAGAAAATCCATCGCTGTGACATATTAATTCCATAGTACCTTTTTATCTTTCTGTATTGTCCATCTTTAAAACTATTTCTTAAATGTGTTAACATGAATTTGAACTCTTTATGTCAGAAAATTTCTACATAGCTTTCAGTAGAATGAAGAAATGGGACCTCAATTTGGACCAGATTTTGGGCTTGACTTAGCTTTTAGTATTTGAAGCAAAATCATTTATCTACCAAAATGGGTTCCTTGCCTTTTATAGCTTAAGGCTGTAATGAAGACAATGAATCACTTTTGTGATAATTGCTTGAATTACTGTTCCAAGTGAATGGCCCACATGGGTCGATCTCTACTTTCTGCTGGTGAAAACAGGTGGCTTCTTTCCTAGTTTGTATACTCTTTGCAACACTGAGTTGTTCTAAGGGTTTATAGTCTATTTAGATGGAGGTGAGACTGCATATGGATTCAGGTGGTCCATGCTGGTAGACCTTCTGCATGGAAGGTGACCTTTCCACAGCACGTGCTTCCATATCCATTGTAGGAGTAGTTCTGCTGTGGAACCCATGAATTTGGGGCATCCCCTTCAAAATGCTCTTTACGTGATCTGTCAAGATAGTTTCATAGTCCCTTCATTTGAGAACATAGAAATCTGCACATGGGAAACACGTGTTTGTACATTCCTATATAGGACAGCAGAGAAGGGCTGTGGGTGGGAGTCCAAGTGCTGATCTCTTCCAATTATTATTCCCATGGAGAAAAGGGTGATCTTTTCTGAATACCTATTGGTAAAAATCGTAATGACTATAAAAAGCACAGATATGGCCTATTCTTGTTAAATACATTTTAGTAGTGTAAGAAAAAATAGCTACAACACTTCCATGAAGATACTAGATTTTTTTAAAATAAAGTGTGTTTTCTTAAAGCTATTTCCATACCAGCTTTGCTAAATTTTTGGAATTGACATATAGTGGTAAAAATGTGACTCATTTACATCAACCTAGAGTTATTCTATATCTTGTTATCATGCACAAGAGGCAAGCTGGAAGAACTCTTGAAGTTTAAAAAACTGTGTTGTTAATTAAAAAGGAGGGTGTGTCAAGGCAGATGAGTTAATATAAGGAAAAAAAAATCAACCATGTTGGAAGTCACTGAAAAAAAGCATGCATACATGGTTGCAAGATAAAGCAGCCCATCTGTGTAATTTACATAAATTATACTAGTTCCTAGCAGTCCCATATAGTTGATGCATCATCTAGAAATTAGCAGAGCATAGGGAGGTCCACACCCTACCCTGCTTGTTACAGATTTCCAGTGTCTGGGAGCTGCAGGTGTGGGGGCAGGGACCCCACAGAAGTAACACAACCAGTCACTGGGGCTTCTCTCTCTGGGCTGGATGAGCTTTCCAGTAACAGCCCTCCTTACTCCTGGCACAGTCAACATTTTGCTTGCATCTTCTGCAGCATTCAGAGGAGTTTCCTATATTTGCCCTTCTCCTGGTTGTTTGCTGCCATGTCTGAAGCACCCTCCATTTATCACAGTGGGAATGCCCTCTGCAGCCACCAACTCCTGGTTTGGTTGGCAACTGGTGCGTTGCCACATTGTGTCTCTGGCAGTGACACATCTTTGCCATATCCGTGTTTTCAAACACGTTGTTTTGGTCTGATGTTCTACTGGTTCCTCTAAGGACTCGGTGTCAATGATGGGCAGTTTGTTGTGTTGTGGGTTTGTTTTTCTTTTTAATATCCTGTACACCGTTATTTTTAGATTAATTTTGAAGGTAAACAGCAGGAACAGCGTTCTTATAGTCCTGCCAGTATAGACTGGAAAATACTATAAGCTCAACCCTGAATATGCTGTTTCATATTTATTTACTTTTGTTAGCACATCTTTTAAAGAGCGTGAAAATTGTGATTTTCAGTCTTATGTTGGCTTTTTCAATGTTTCTTTTCCATCGTAGTTGAGATGGATAGCCTTTCTGAACTATCCCAGCAAGGTGCCAACCATGTCAACTTCGGTCAGCAGCCGGTCCCAGGGAACACAGCCGAACAGCCTCCATCCCCTGTTCAGCTTTCTCATGGTAGTCAACCAACAGTTCGGACCCCGCTTCCAAACCTGCACCCTGGACTTGTATCTACTCCCATTAGCCCTCAGCTGGTAAATCAGCAGCTGGTAATGGCCCAGTTGCTGAACCAGCAGTATGCAGTGAACAGACTTCTAGCCCAGCAGTCCTTAAACCAACAGTACTTGAACCATCCTCCTCCTGTCAGTAGATCCATGAACAAGCCGTTGGAGCAGCAGGTCTCAACAAACACAGAGGTGTCTTCCGAAATCTATCAGTGGGTCCGTGATGAACTGAAACGAGCAGGAATCTCACAGGCAGTATTTGCACGTGTGGCTTTTAACCGAACTCAGGTCAGTATCTTTTTTTCTTATTCTTTTAAACCTAGGAGACCCTTCTCTCCCTCCTTCCCTCTTTTCTTTCTCTCTCTCTCTCTCTCTCTCTCATTATTAACTCATAGATTTAGTAATTATCACCTTTTAAATATCTGTCCTTGCTTCTATCTTGCCACCTAGCTCCTGTGAAGGAACCATACTTTCTTGCAGGACCAATGTCAGTGTTGATACAGTATAGAAATCCAGGGCAGTAGGCTTGTGGAAATACAAGCTCTGGAATTACACACTCTTCTTAGAGAGGTCTTGGTTCCTCTCCATCTTCCCTGGAAATGTAATTAACAGCTCTTTGCAGAACCATACACAAAGTCACCCAACAGATTGCATTTGTGTTGTGAAGGTATGCCAGTACTGACCACACACATTCCATGAGCAACCTATCTTCTTTCCCAGGTATACCTTTTATTCTTGTTTGCATTTATTTCTGTCATTTTTTAGTGAAAGTCTTAGTAATGTGACTCATAGGAACTTTCTGAAAAGACTTAATTAAAAAAAATAAAAGCTTTATTTTTAGGTCCTCTATTCTTTCATGTGTTTTTGCAGTTCGTAGTTTCTAAGATTGCCAGTGTCCACGTCAGAGCATATACTTCAGCTCATCAGTGCAGAAAAAATTAGCCCTAGCAAAGCTGATAAGTAACACTAAAATGTGTTATTTTTTACACCTGTTTTAGAAGCTAACCCTGTTATAATTTATTCTACTCTATGAATTTAACTTAATGCCATGTTGCGTGGAATTTAATCAAGCAGAAATTATGGAAGAAATGTCAGTGTACTCGGAGCAACTAATAAGATCTTAAAATTTTTAAAGTCTGTTTTTTAACTAAAAACAAAATAGGATTTTTTAATAAGAAATATATTTTTAAAATATATACGTAAATTTGTATGTAAATTTGCTTTGGATTCCACATTTTTAAACTTGGGACATGAGTATTTGCCCATTATTGAATATATTAAAAATATATATTTGCAATTCTTTTGAAATGTTGATGTTTCTCACTTGGAGAATAAAAACTGTTTCATATGCACTAGTACCAGATTTGAATCAGCATGTCATTTGTAATCATTTTGAAAGATTATTGCCTCAATTTTTTTTTTTTACATCCTCCTTCAGCTGAAGGGAATGCAGTCATAGGGTGAATTATCTGTAGAGTTGTGTGTGTGTCTATGTGCCTTTCCACTTAACGACAGAGAAGGTTTTCAGGACCAGATTTCATGGCATACATGAACTCGTGCAACTTTTGTAAGCTGGGTTCAGGAAGTGTCAGTTATTGTATCTAAAAATAAGCGACACAGAGGTTTGTTTAATGCAGCATGTAATATTTTAACTTTCGATACTATAAGGTATTGAAGTACTAATAGTTGTTTCAACTTACTGTGTCTAGCAGCTGCCATCTTCCCTGAGCAAAAAGCCGAGCAAATAATTCAGAAAATAAATAATTTATTTACTTCTTTCTCAGACTTGTCTAAAGCAGCTTATTTTGTCCCAGTTCCCTCTTCCAAAGCCATTTGTTCAGATTTTGTCAGCTCATTTTCCATTCCGTTTTTAGTTTATCATTTGTTCATGAACAGTAGTTGTTATCTGAAGTACAAGAGCAATTGGTTCTGACTGGACCTTAAATGTATATGACATGCCTTATAAAGATGCTCTAGTGATGGAATGAATGCTACTGTAGAGCCAGACTTATAGTGAAAATTCTAATATTCAATTATTAGACATTTTTCTTACTAACAGTATTATTCTTACTATCAACATTTGCTTGAAGTTTTATTCCTCCACAGATATTGCAGTTAACCAACTTGGTAAAAATATACTCAAAGTGAACCAAAACTAGGAGGAAACTCAAACACAAACACTGAAATAAAATTCAGTGGAAAGAGGAAAAGATATGAAATATATATATATGTAATATATTTTGGCAATATTCAACCAAATAAACTTGAGAGAACGCAGAGTAGTATCCCCATATCCTACAAATTGTGTTAGCTAATCAAATTAGTATTTGCAGCTAGCTACGTAACTATCTGTAGTATTTACTATTTACTGTGGCCAACGAAGGGAATGGAAAGGAAAAATACTAGGAGCCTAGGCAACATTGGCCTCAGTATTATGAAGAAATAAGTTATACTTTTCATAAGTGAGTGAAGGCTCTTTGAAACACAGCAGAATTTAGCAAAATGAGCACATTTCACCTTTGCAAAACTGCAAGTTGTCATTGTACGCTCAATAACAGTTGTACAAGTATATATGTACCTGCAGTTTTTATATAAGAGCATATAAATTTGTTTTAGTTGTTATCCTTCAGAATTTATTATACTTTATTCAAGGTTCATCGAATTTAACTAAAATTTAGGCAGCATTGTTTGACTACTGCTATTTACAAGTTTTTTTTCTGATACTGTTATGATATCTTCTGGTTTTCTTTCTGCTACAGAAAGTGAAAAATCACATTTAAATTCATCTGCATTCTAAGAGAAAAAGCTAACTCAGAGTACCACTGACATTTCTGATATTGCCATAAGCATATTTGAGCCATGTCCAGGAACCGTATCATTGGTTATTGAATCAGAAGACCTTAGGAGTTCTACACAAACAAAAATTTCGATGTCTAAAAAATTCGATGTCTAGATGTGTTCTCAGATGAGCAGAGAGTTTGTTTTCAGTGTAGAAGTTACTGAAGGAAGTAAGTTATAAACTCAGAGTAAAGAAGCTTAGTGTTTTGGCATTAAAATAGACTTCAGTTGAATTGGCTGAAGATGTTGGTATACCACTTATTTTAAACACTTGTGCTTGAGAGTGCAACTACAGAAATTCTGTTTTTGGGGGTGATATGGGGAAGGGGGGTTCTACCAACTTAGCATTGTAATTCAACATTTGGCCAAAATTTTCCAGATTTTTTTTTATTTGTGGGAGAAAATTTTACCTAGAAGTATTTCTGCTTGTGCCCAGCCTAAAGGAAAGAATTAGATTAAATTATCTCTGAGGACTAGATTGTTTTTTAATGATCATCTGTTTATATGGAGAAAAAAGCTCAGCCACACCTAAGAAAATTGAAAGGGCGTTCTTAATCTCTTCTTGGATAATTTTCCCCCCGTTCTTACCTTCAACATGGAAGTTTCAAAAATGTGCAGTTCTCAGGAATGTGCCTTGCATGTTTAATCAAAGAGAAGTCCAGAAAGCTGTAACTTCCTTGCACCATACATGCACAATGGCACAATTGTAGGGAGCAGAAGTAGTTTGGAGGCTGGAGCACCTCTCCCTGCAAGACATTCCTCAGCAGTTCTGCTAGGAAGGCTTCAGTGCACAGTGGGCTCTGAAGTTTTATTTGTGCTTCAGCAGTTGCTATTACGGCTCACTGACTGCAAAGAAACAGACTGAATCCTGTTAGTGCCCCTTTGTAGTGCACTATGGAAAAGTTCGTTGAGTCAGGATCTGTGCAAGCAGACCCAAGTTTCACTTCAACCTTGGCTACCAAATGTGTCCACTGGACTCTCAATTTGCTAGGGCGATATTGGTAAACTGATCAGTTTCAAGAACTTATATTTTAGTTGACGTTCAGCAGAATAAATTTGGTGCATTTTCCATGTGTGCCGATGCACTGTGTGGCTCAGCTTTTTCCCAGGATCTTTGCTGGGCAGAACTGGCATTTGTGGTCAGCCTGCTGGTCCTGGTGGCACTTGGCAGCCTTGGGGTGCATAGGAGGCATTGACATGTAGTGCTGTGTGCCAGCCTCCCTGCAGGACACAGGCTCAGGCTGCCCCTGCACAGTTTCTGTTAAACTGGCGGCTCTTCGTTGTCTTCTTTGCAAGAGCTGGAGAGGAACATCAGTACTTGTTCCTCCAAACCACTTCCAGAGTCCTATACAAGTAAACAAACTCCTCTCCCATTTTGGCAGTGCGTTCGTAAATGCAAACATGAGCCAGGAAGTGAAAAGCTTCGGTTCCTACCAGTGTGTGTGGCATTTCACTTGAAGGCGTAACTTAAACCGGTGCACAGCAGGGTGATATCTCCGTGCTGTGCCAGTGAGGAGCTGTTAGTCATGATTGTGGTTGGAGCTGTAACTCTGAGTTGACTCTCTTTGTTTGTGTACACTTTCAACCATAACATTTCCTGCATGAGCTCAGGTTCTGCTGTGCAGAGGTGAGTGACCCCCATCACCAACGTGGTGAAAAGAGGAGGAGTGCTTTCTGCTGCTTTTGCCATGTCTTACTATTGTAATTTTTCCTCTTCCCATAAGTGACAGGTTTTCATCTCAAGGTTTTTGGAGTACTTCTCAGTGTTTCTGCCAGATACATTTCTCTCCTCCTTTCTCCTTCACCCCCATACTTTTTAAAATATTAGCTGCCAGGATATATTGTGTTTTGATAATATGTAATGCCTCTTCTCCTATGCAAAAACTTCTGTGTATTTAAGACTATGCCCATTACTAATTCTGGGCAACAGCTATTTCAAGGGAGAACACTTGGATGCAGTAAATGGCTCCATGTAATTTTAAAACAACAGCCAAGTTTACACCAACCACCTTCTCAGGCACTCTTTTTTTCTTCCACTTTGTCTTTGGCACACTTTATTTTCCAGTAAAATGAAAAATGAAGATGGATTATTCAAAATTGATAACAGTAATGGACCATCATGTAATGTTTTATTGAATTTGAGTTCTGTAAATTATGTGGTAGAGAGAAATTTGCCTGCTTAAGTATAACAGAAATTGCCACTGTATTCATATAATTCTTCGTACTGTAATTTAAGAAAAAGCACACTATCCATATCACTATTGAATAAAAGGTAAAAAGGTGCTATTACACTATCATGACAGCTCTCCTCTTGCTACTAAGCGACATAGATAAATGTGTCTGCTTATAACTTACTTGGCAAGGATCCAGGCTTGTGGGTGGAGCCTGCAAATAATCCTCCACCTGGACATGGGGCTTAAGCACCCTGCAATGAAGGCAGATAGCGTTCGAGGATGTTCTACATATTTTGGGGAGGATTTTGGCAAATTGCATTTTTCTTCTTGAGCTTTGAAGTTCTACGAGGCTGATAAAATCTATTTGAATCAGTGATTACGTTCAAAGAGGAGACAAACTGGGGGCCAGACAGGCAGTGTTTTTGTTCATATTGGCAGACACTTTCATTTATCTCCACTTTTAAAGAATTCATAATTAGCTTTTGAAAGCACTGATAATATTTATTGAACATTTTTGTGCAATTAGTAATGAATTATACTTGTGATAACGTGTAAACTTTCTTTTTTCAATGGTTCCTGGTAACATCTTAAGAAAATACATTTCCAGTGTGAAAGAATAACCGGGAGGAGAAGTAAAGAGGACTGCCCCTCACAGTTCCTATAACGTCTGTGCCAAGTAGTGTTGGCCTTTTGTACAGCCTGAGGTACAATATCAGGAGACCTCATCAGGACTTGCAGCTTAGCAAACCATTCAAGCCTTGTAGAATGAACAAGAAGATATGAGAGTATTCTTTCTAAGATTTTCCCATTCTGCTTTTAGTCTGGCCATCTCTAGGTGAATGTTGGTGCTCAAAGAATTGAAGCAGTAGGAATAATATTGGAAGTAGGCAAACTGTATCATAAGGCATTCCCCACACCTTGTACTACACTGCTATCTTCTGTTATTTGCATAGATAATCTGACAATTAGGTTCAAATGTCCTCAAAGCAAACACCTCCTTAACCCTTCTCTCCATGCTTTTGTCTTCCCTCTTTTCTCCACATCTGTGTCCTTTGCTACGCTCCCAACTCATGCAAAGACTCACGCCAGTGGTGGGAAAAAGAGAGGAGAATGGGGACTTAATGGCATTTCTAATCATCGAGAGTTATCTTGCAGATATTGTTATCCTGACATATGCAGGAAAAATTAAAAGAAAAACAAAAACAATGGGAAAACTGTTTTCTTAGTTTATTTCACTAAAGAGTAAAAAGGTACACACACACACAAAAAAAAAAGCTTTTCTGGCCTTTTTTTTTTCTTTACCTTCCCACTGTGTGGTTATTCCAGTAACTCTTCCCTAGTAAAGTATTTTTCAGGGGCATTTTCTGTGGTTGACTGTTGGTAAGGAGTCTGCTCTCCTGTCAGTTTTCGGTCCACTTAAGTTTAGTTTTCCTTTCTTTATTTTAATCCTGGAGCAGTTGTTTTCAGCAAAGTAGTAGTCAGAAATCAAGCATTTTTACACCCCAGTCATACATCTTGTGCTGTGCAGACAGCTTTGTCTTGTCTCCAGTGGCACAGAATCATTTCTGATGCTCTTTGGAGGATGGGTAGTGTAACCCTATCAGTGACAACAGAGTGCTTTAAGTACTTAGAAGTACAATGGTGTAGACAAGAATTTAACTTCCACATTTTGTAATAAGTTTATTGTTGAACCTAATCACTAAGAAAATTTTAAAACTTATACTAAGTTTTAACACAAATGATGCTTTTCTCTGTAACTCATTTATTTACCTCCTAAATAGTTTCTGCCTGGACACCAGAAAAGAGGAGGGATGAAGAATAGTGGTAAGAAAGCATTCACCAGATTTATTTTTTTTTAAATCCTCCTCCAAATTATTTTCCAGGCTCAGTGCTGGAAGTACAGCGTGTGTTTTCCATCCCACCTTCCTTCTGTTTGTGCAGACCCATATGGAGCCTTGAGGACCACAGTGGCCCCAGCATAGTGGTTAACACCTCCATCCTCATTGCCTTGGGAGGAAGAAGAGCGATGTGGCTTTTGCCTGATAAGAAAGGACTTTTTGGGTTATGTGTCAGTTTCTTTAGGTGCTGTGAGCGTCAGACTTCCCTTCAGAGAAGGCAAAAGCTGATGCTTGGGCCATACCTTTCTGTAGGAATGGATATCTTCAGTCAGGATTGCCTCTCTGTTAGTCTTACTGCTTCCGCTGGGTTAAAGCACAACACACCCCAACTCCTTAAATGCAACAGCTCTTCAGGAAAAGTAATACTGAGTTGTGTTTTTCAATACCACATTCACGTTCCCTTGTTACACTCACAGTAGAAGCCTCTCCTTGTCCCAGCATGGTAATAGCTTTTATTTTCAAAAGAAGTTCACGTTTGCTTTTGCAAACATTAACAGTTTTCTTACTGCAAGCCTTGTTACTTCAAGACATCAGAGCATTTTGTATGCCTGACATATTTAAAAGGAGAACTTGGCAGGGGGGAGACTTTAAAAACCTGTTGATGTGAAACTTCTAGTTGCATTCGTGGGTTTGTAAATATTTCATCTATTAGAGTAATTAGATCTCCCAGGCCTGCTCCATTGCTGACACGTGAGCTATAGTGTTTATGTAGGGAACCTGGCATGATTTGTATGAGATGGCAGCATGCTATCATCTGCAGCCTGCTGCATGTGCCCTGAGTGCTGGCTTTCTTTGATTCCTTAATACTCTTTTTGGTGTATCCTTGTTGGGCTTACTCAGACACTTGTCCAAGGACAGCTCTAGTAAAAGGACTTAGAGTGAGGGACCTACATAGCACGTGCCAACATGAAGCCCAGGCAATGGACTGGGTAAGGATTGGAGTAGTCCTGATGAGGAAATGGAGGTGGTGGGAGGAGAGAGACAAACCTCTCTCTTTCTTTGACAAAGCAGAGGGAGCATCTCTTCAGAGGCTAGAGGTCAGTTTTGTCACCTGTTATTAAACTCTAGTATAAAACTCTCACATCTTAAGTACTGCCTTATTAAAAATTCGGATCTGGGTCCATTAAGAAGTACTTATAGAGCATTAAAAGTTTATCATTTTGGATTGTGTATGAGATATCACTTCTTTTAAAGAGCTGTTTAAGCTGCTAGTAACGGGGAAAGCCATTTCTTGAGGTTTTGCTTTGTCTGGGAAGCCTGAGAACCTCGTGGTGCCTCTGGACTATGTGTGTTTCACTTACTCTTAACTTCTTGTGATTGTCTGGCAACTGTGAAAGATTTCATGGCAAGTTAAGCTAGTAAAAGGAAGGAGACCTATTAGGAAGATTCAGTTTGTGTTGTATGTAAAACAGATGCTTAATAAAATTAAGAGCACAATTGAGGCTCTCTTCTCTGTTACCTAAATTGCCATTAATATATTCCTGTGTGGAGCTAATAGTCCGTTTGGCTGCTCTTGTTCCAAGGCCAGTGGAAGGAGGACTGATGATCAGCCGCTGTGCAGGGGGCAACTATACCAGGCTAACTGTCCAGCCTTTTTTTCTCTTCCTCCTCCCTGCAGGGCTTGCTCTCAGAAATCCTCCGAAAGGAAGAGGATCCGAAGACTGCCTCGCAGTCCTTGCTCGTAAACCTTCGGGCTATGCAGAACTTCTTGCAGCTGCCAGAAGCTGAACGAGATCGAATTTACCAGGACGAAAGGGAAAGGAGCTTGAACGCAGCCTCTGCCATGGGCCCCGCACCTCTCATAAGCACACCGCCCAGCCGGCCTCCACAAGTAATCTTCTCTCTCTGTCTTTTAGATGTGCTTGTTGTGCTTTCTCCATGTCCTGCTGGGTGAAGCCTTTCTTTAAAAGAGGAAAGATTTTTGCTGTTGTATTCCTTAAACGCTCACAGAATCGTTATTTGCAGTGCATGTCACAAATTAAATTTAAGAAATGTAATGGATGATAGTAACAGTTCATTACTAGCTATTTTCTAGTTTTAAGATAAACTCTATCCATTATGGCCCCCACAGAGTTTTTTGCTCTTTCTGTTGAGACACAAGCTTTATTTGCTCTAGGATCATACTGTCTTTTGTTATCTTTATTTTTTTCCTGCAATTCTTAGGTATTGTTTTAATGTTAGAATTTTTAATAGAGATTTTGAAGTATTTGGATCACTAAACTGAGTGGGAATGAAAGCAGAAGTATGAACACATTGTATTGCCTTTAAAATTGTATTCCTGAGAACAAACAGGTTGAACTAAATGTCTAGGGGAGATAAGACTCCCTTCCAAAATGCAGGGGGCACCTTCATCAGGTCAAGCTGTTGACAACTGGGTAACAAAACAGTCTTGCATGATCCGTTGCTCTGAAAGTTTGGCATATGTGCATTATAGCTGCATTAAGTTTGTGTTCAGATGAAACTCCTATTGATTTCTGTAAAATCTGGTCTGACTTTTTCTATAATTCTCACAAATCGAGAAAGTCTGACAGAATTAGATCCATAAATTAAACAGTGTAGTCCTTTTGTCTGTCAGAGAAACTCTTGATGCTAGCTTTAGGGTGTGTGAGAAATAAAAAATGTAATTGTGAAAACACTAAAAGAAAAAAAAAAAGAAGGGTGTATTTTCCGAAATATTTGGCATTGCCGTAGATCAGGGTTGTACCTTTACAAGGACAAAACAGACTGATCTAGAGATCAGTTTGTGGGAATGATACTGTGCTAGATTTGATGTACAAATCAAGGCTTTAGTGTTGTGGACATTTTGTGATGGTTGAGAGTATAAACACTTTTTTATAATCATTTTTTTAACAAATCCAAGCATATGCCTACAGACATATTTTATATTTATTCCGAATGCCACAAATTCCTACAGATATTTTGCCTAATTTCTAGTGGATGCCAAGGACCACTCTAAAGTAAAGAATAATGAGGACATAGGAAAAGGGGAGGACAGCAGATCACTTCTGATATTCTATAGCACTTTTCACAAGAAAAAAAAAATTAATAGAAAACACAGATTCAACTAATGGTCTAGTTTTGTTATCATTAACTAAGTTTAGTCTGTAAAATCCTCTAAAGATACTCTTCAAGATAAAGTTAGGAGGGTCTATTTACATAGCAATGCTTTAGCAGGAAATAGTTAAATATAGATAACTGTGTTTAAAACAACTTTTGAGTTTCGATTAATATCTGCACATACTCCCACAGCTCAGGTAATTCAGAGCAAAGGCTAACCCTCCTTCTTAACTTATCTCTTTCTACCAAGGTAATGTCTCACTCTGTCTCAAGTGGTCTTGGTCAATTTCACAGCTAAACAACAGAGTTAATTACAGGACCTTCCAGCAGGATGTTGAGTCAGGAGTAGTCCTTGTGTTGGTTTTAATTCACACTTTAAATTGTATAAATTTGCAGCCTGAAAATGAGACTTAGGGTTGTTTGTACTTTTTACTGACAAAACAGAACGTAAGTCCAGTTTGTTTGGGTTGTTTTGGTCTTTTTTTGGGGGGGTGGAATCTGCCTCTACTCTGTGTACTCGTTTACGTTTGCATGCCATTTTTTTAGTGAGACTCAGGAGTATTGTTAGTCTAATCACGACAGTTAAAAGTAGAAACAGCGTACGCTTTTGTTTGGATCCTTTTTAAAAGGAAAACAGGTTAACAAGGAATCCTTTTAGACTAATACTTGAGAAGTATAGCACAAAACAAGCATTTTTCTGACTACTGTATTGTTTTTTGTCATTCAACAAAACGTGAGCACTTTATCTACTAGGCGGATGAGGGATGTGGAAACATCAAAGTCTGGATGCTGCATGACTTTTAACATGTTGCCAGAATTATCCACTTATAAACACATGTAGCACTTGCCAGCTGCTGCTGAGTGTTTTGAACCCTAGGTTTGAATATTTAAATATCCATCTTAGTAATGTAAGTACAAAACTTAATGCTAGAAGTAATAATGAAATAATTCTAATAATTAATCTGGCAAATACTATTTTACAGATTGTAACAGAAATGAGCAGGAGTGAGGGTTCTGCAAAATTATCAGCAGAGCTAGTTCTCTTATAGCTGCCTACCTGCACCCCACCCCAAGAAAAATGACCACAGTTTACCGAACATTTGATACGAAGGAATTAAAACTACCAACATGCTTATTACGAAAATTATTATGAGCAATTATTTAACATTCACTGCATAGAAATAACAGCATAATATTTTTCTAGCTTGGCTGTAAAGTACTTGGATAACTGTTGAAAGACAAAACAGACCATTTATCCTGACAACAGAATTTAGGCAACAGCCAGCATATTTAATATTAAATCTTTAGACCAGTGTAACATTTGAAACAATTAAACTATGAAACCATGAAAAATGGAAGCTAATATGCCACACATGAAGGTTTATTTTGCAATTGCAAGTTATCAGTTTCGGAAGGATGTGAAAATAAACATCCTGAAAAGAATCTATTTTGCATTTTTGTGTTGCCAACTGGTGGCCAGACAGTAGAGCAGATTTAACCATTTATCAGCTGGGCTTGTTCTATGTGAATTTTACGTACTGTTTCATGCAAAACCAGAAAGCGTGACCTTGGAGGTCTGATAGGATAGTAGGAACTCACCAAGCAGAAACCCTGGTGGCTGAGTGAGAAGGAAATGCACTGAATTTATCTCATTTTTACAGCATTCTTACTAGTTGCGACTTGAGCTAATGTATCTGGATTGTTTCCAGTTCTTTTTTGAAATCCTTTAAGAAGCTCTTTGTCCCCCTTACTTCTCCTTTCTCTCTGACTTAAACAAAAAAGCAAAATCTTGCTAATTTTTTTTAATTGAAATCATTAGCCTGTAATGCATGAGCTTTCAGAACCGTGTTTAGCTCTCTGAGCTGGACAAGTTTTTAAGTCTTGTATTATCTTACGTGCTGGTGGGCTGAGTACAAAGTGGCACAGTGTGCAAGAGGTTTTGCTTGGATGTTATTCACCTTACCAGCTCCTGGGGCAGAATCTCATCTGTTAGGCTCTTTCCTGGGGCAGTGTAAAGTAAAAACATTAACATGTCCATCAGGTAGGTACTGCATGGAGATCTAATTCAACCTCTCCAACCTAAAAACAAAATTATAAATGCTTTCCCTTTTTTTTCTTCATATTTTTTTCCCCTTTTCAACACCTTCAGCTTGCAGATCACACGACATCTGTCCTTTCCGGGTATTCCTAAGTCAAGTGCAGTGAATGGGTCTGTGGCACATTGCTGAGGAATGGGAGGATGTGGGGATACTTCAGGGAACGCAGAGTGTTGAGCTGTGTTCAGGGTGAACAGAGTTCCCCATGGAGATACTAGGGATGGCTCCTAGCATCCTAGCAGATCCTTCCTCCTCCTCAGCTTGGAGAAGGGATGGAGACAGGTGATCAAGTTATAGCTTTGTTTTCTAGCGTATGCTGATGGCCATCCTACAGTTATGTGTACTTCCTTCTCAGTACAACTGATGTCAGTTACAGAAGAGCTGAGGAAGAAACTTCTCCCCACCCATTTTCTCCAAAGAAAAATTGTGCTGACTCTTGAGGTCCATCATGATCCTGTGTAAAAACAGAATGTTTATGAAGTCAAGAGCAGAATACAATTTTAGCAAGCAAACTTGTTAAGAAATATCCACAAATCCTGCATGAGTTACAGTTTTGGCTGCGCAATTTACAATATTTTTACTTTTCTTATTCTCCTGTCCTCCTTCTGACCACAAATATATATTAGACATTTTTCATGATAAAACAGTTTCAAATTGGATCGCAGAGAAAGGATGTCGCTCTTTAAAAGACTGGTGCTGGGGAGGACACTGCTTTCTCAGGGCTTGAAGACTGGTGAACTTGCATTTCCAGGAACTGTAGATAGTGCCTGCTTCATGCAGTTTCACGTTGGAGCCCTGGAGTTCACACATCATCCATCACCACCAGCAAAATTTTAATTTTTAAATTTGAGATTTAGTTTGGTAGACCTTGTGCCAAGTTGCACTTTAATGAAACTCAAAATGAACAAAATAATAAATGCAGCCCTCTCCTTCCCCCACGAAAACCACCATGGAGGAGAGTTAATGGAAACACTGACACTTAACTATAACTGCACTTCCAGGCGCCGCAGTAATAATGGAGTAGTAAACCTTGTCCTGATAAAAGCTGTTCTGAAAGCAACAGCATTTATTGTACCTCTTGTGCTATTTGCAGAGTATAACTGAAAAGTAGTTTGTTTTGCCTGGAATGAACTACTTTATGAATTTTAATGTACGATGTAATATTAAAAGCTAAACCAGGATTAAAGAAGATTTTTGTTCCCAAGCTAAAACAGTACTTATAAGAATGTGTTATAAAAGATTTTTTTTTGTTTCAGTTTTGATGAGGAAGAATGAACTTCCATGTTTGTGAAAAACTCTTCAGATTGGTTATTCCTTCTACAGTAACCTCTACTTCTTTTAGGAAATCAAATGATTCCTGAGTTTCTTGGCTTTATTTGATGAGAAAATATCTGTCCAGGCAGACAAGGAGGGGATGATGTGTTATTTTTTTTCCAGGTATTTTTAAATGTCTAAATTGACTGGTGATGGGAAGATGCCTAAATGAGTTGCTGATTCTCAGTATATATTCTCACTTATAAAATAATGCTCCCTTGTTCCGTTAGTATTTGCAAAATTTGATTACAATAAAAAAAAATGTAGCTAATCTATGATTTGTTTCCTAAACAGAAAATGTGGCTATATGTGTGGGTGGAGCGAGAGGTTGTGTTTAAGCTCAGATGAGATGGGAGATTATGCTTCGTTTTGTTTTTCAATCCAAAATGAATACTTTTTCTACCTCTTCTCCCAGACCTAAGGTTGCACTGTTGAGAGCTTTCTGTTATTCAGTGTTTCTTCCTTTCTTTCCTTTTCTTCCTTCTTTTTTTTTCATTTTTTGAGGAGGGTGTTTTTTCAAGTCAGCTTCAAACAGTCTCTAGCTTGAACTCAATTCTAAATTCAACACAGCAGGCTAGATGCTTGCTATGTATAAATTATGAAACAGTTTTATGTATGGATATTCTCCAAGAGGTTAATTAGCATTATTGCATGGAATTCATCAGACCAGAGCAGACCAATGGTCCATCCAGTCCAGCCACTCTATACCTGATCTTTAAAGAGAAATTGTTAAGAAGCAGGGGAAGAATTTTTATACTTGGCCAGTGATGTAAACTGGAGAGGGTAGGAATATGGCTGTGAGCTACAACTCTTGATAATCCCCAAGCCCACCATTTTATAAATTTAAGACTTCCATTTGCCTGAAGATATGTGGGCTAATACAGCATTTCGATGCAGATATTAGTGTTTTCTGTTGTTCATTGTCCAATTCAATATCAGCAGAAGGCAGTAGGGCAATATAAGCCTTTTTTTTTTAAAAAAAAATTCAGGTGCCATTGAGTTTATTGTCTTGTATAAAAATAGATGTGATTTGTCAACCAGAATGAGGATTCTCAGTAGTTCTCTTAGATCAGAAGTATATCCATACTAAATTCCACATGGAAAAGTGTGGACCAAGAATCACAATATAAATTGTTTCCAATTAGGTATGTGAGTTTTTATTATTATTATCTGGCTGTTCACTCTACAGCTCATTTCAGCGTTGTATGAAGAAGTACTACAACATCTTTTGAAGCTGAGTGGTAATCAAAAAGCCAACATCTTGCAGGAAAGACATTTTGATTAGGATCACAAGAGCAAAGAGTTTCCTTCCCAAAATATGCCATGGCATTGTATGTCCTAGGACAGTACTTCTTATCTTTCCCTGAGGATCTTACAAGATTAGTTACAAGTATTCCTTTTGAATGGAGAACTTCATCAAAATTTAAATTGCTGGTCCAAGAAGATGAGTTATCAAAGCCATCACTCCTAGTTTTCTAATTAACTTAGCATGACTATTACATGTTCACAGTCACTTCTGTCTCCAGTAGTAAATTTCAGGCTCCCATTGGTCATCATTTATCTTTTAGCGAGTCCTTTTCATTTGAAGATTGTAAAATTGCAACTCATTTTGTGATTTTCAAATTGTATCACTGGATGGTATTCAGGGGATGAACCTGCTCTTGCAATCCTATGTTAATTTTCTCATCATGAAGCATGTGTTCCCCACCCTAAAGTGTGAAGAAGAGGAGCTTCGTGGTGCTGCTCCTCATGCTGCCTGCTGCCTGGTTCCTCAGATATTTCTGAGCAGCCACTTGCCCAGGTTTGGCCATCCTCTACTGCAGCATCACCCATAAAATGCCACACTGCATAAGAAGAAATACCTTACTCTCCAGGTTTCTTCTGGAAGGTGCCAGTTGTTTGCAGATAGAAACGACCCATTTGATAAACTGTGCCGAAATCAGGTGGTTTTTTTCCCCATTTTCCTTCTGATTAAGAACTCCTGATTTCATACACCAGAAAGGCCTGTGCCTGCCAGTAGGAGGCAGGTGGATGCATGCACCTTGTCCTTGCTGACGTTTCACATTTGCTGCTAATGATCGTGTGTTTGCACAGCTCTGGCAATGCCTGCTAGACAAATCAGGCTCAGCAAAAGTGGCATGCACTCCCAGTTTCTAGGCTAGATTATTTTATCTTAAAAGTACCATGGAGGATAGTTAAGCTAAATTGAGCGTGACTTTGCTAGGAGTGTTGATTTTCCTAAATATGTCCCTCATCCAAAACTCTTTGCCTCTCTTGTCATGAGACCTGTGACACGAAAGCTCATATAAAGTGAGATTAGAAGATGAATTATTGTGTTGTCATTATTTCCCTTTAAACCAAAGGGACTTAATAGCACGGAAAGATGCTGACTTGCACTGGGTTTAACTGATAGTGAAACTGGTTTTAGACACATCCTTGAGAGCTGGCTGAATCACCCTCTGGAATTGCCTGACTCCGTTCATTATACTTGGAGGTATCTTGGATGACTAACTTAGACAGCTAACTTCCGGATGGCTAAATTAATTCAGCTCCCAACAACTTCAGTATGAACCTGCAGGTTTGAACTGAAATCTGCAGGTTTGATTTTGCATAGTCACCTTGAGGGTTCTTGGCAGAAATCCAGCCTTTCCTCTCCTCTTAAGGTCCACTAATCTTAGTCAAGTGCTGCAAGAAGAGAAGCTAAAGAAAGATGTTTTCCTTAGCCATTGAGAATACTGTAGGGATATTCTGAGAAGATTCTCAGAGAACCTGCTGATTTTTGTACCTGTCAACTGATAGCACATAAACAGCAGATGCAACAAACATAGGAGAGGTGGTAGTGTGGTTATTCTGTCTCATTTTCATGTGTTTTTCTTTAAACCAGACTCTGAGAAGAATTAATAATTGAAAATATATATATATCTGAAGTATGTAAGGGAATATAACAAGAATTAAGTGTTTTAAGAAAGCTCTAACTTGATGTCATGTGTTATTGAAACATGAATTTATCTTAATTATTGCTTTTTTTAAAACGACTTCAGAATTAAACCTATCAGACAGTGTTTTAAAAAAGTTAAATCTGACGCAACGGATTTGCTTTTGAGTATACTAGAGGTGAACAGTGTTTTGTTTTTTTTTTAATTTTTAATTTATTTCATTAGAGATTCTTTTATGCCACAGTTACAGTTTTTGCTTAATTTGTGTGGGACAAAGAAATATTGTAAGGATTCACAAATCTCTACAAGACTGTGTGACAGGTTACCACATAATTTATTTTATAACATGGAAGTTTAGAGTGGTCAGCTAATGGTAAGTCACATTTCGAATGCATTCACCTGTTAACAATATGCTGAATTTTCTTGTTTCCCAGTTGTCAGAACTATGGATAACTTACAGTGCTAAGTCTTCAATAAGCTGAAAGAATGTAAGAGCAGTATGGAATAAAAGAAAGAAAATGGAGAGGGGAACTGTTGAGGAAGGGAATGAGAGGAAGATTACTCTTTCATAATGAAAATTGTCTCATAACATATATTTTCTAGGTCAAAACTGCTACTATTGCTACGGAGAGGAATGGAAAAACAGAAAACAATTCCATGAACATTAATGCTTCCATTTATGATGAGATTCAGCAGGAAATGAAGAGAGCTAAGGTGTCTCAAGCACTGTTTGCAAAGGTGGCAGCAACCAAAAGCCAGGTAAAGTTCACGTGGCACAACAGGCTTACTTATTTCTCAATTCATTTTTGAGCTGTTTCTGTGTAATTTTTAGTGACTGGCTGTGGGTTAGCCTGATGGCACAGTGCCGCAATTTGGAGCTTGTGTGAGTCCACAGGGAGAGTCTGGGTACCTTATATTCTGTACTCATGCAACTCTGAAAGTTTGTTTCATAAACCTGTAGCTGACATGGATGAGACAAAAGCTGTGTGCAATCCATGTATAGTGGTGCTATGGTAGTCTTGGGGCTTTGATGTTTTGCAATTCTCTGGGCTATAGTGAGGAATGCCAGAATTCTGATTTTTGCTCAAATGAGACAGAAATGGGACTCAGTGAAGCAGACCCAGTGTTGAGGATATGCCCCAGACGTGGGACAGAACTGTCTGTCTAGAAAAAAAATGTGTTGTCACATCTGTTACATCTAAGAAAGCATGTATTGTCTTTATGGCATAGGATGGGCGCATGGATACCTGTGTGTGTGCATACGCACTTAGGGTGCATTCTTGTTTCAAGCCACTGTTGTATGGGTTTCTATCCTGTTTTCTTCAACTGAAGTATTTCTGCTAAGTTTAGTGGTAGGAGAGGGAAATCAGTGAGTACTTGTTGATGTGATTATCATAAGAGATGTCATCTGAGAAAGATCACTGGAGTATGCAAAAGCATTGAAGTAACTGAGAATGTGTTCAAGATGCAAGTTGAGGGAAAAGATACAGAAAGATGAGAGCAACTAAGGCCACTGCTATGTCAAGACTTGATAGAAATGGTAAAAACACCAGTGCTTGAAATGTTAAATTTTCATGTCAGACTACTTGTTAGTCCAGGTAGTCACTTTGTCCCACTCTTTTCTACAGTTTCTTCATAAAAAAAAACACACATCTTCCAGGGTAAACTGTCAGCAACCAGTTAGGCCTGTTCTTGTGCCTTCAGGATGTCAGTGTTGGTTTTAATTTTACTGACCTTTGACTAGTATGATGTTCACATTTTGGAATTTATTCTGTTTCATTGTATGGAAAGGATGTTGTCTCTTAAGTTACATATTGTAAGGAGCATTTAAAGGGATAGTTTGGAAATGTTATATGAAAATGATTAAACTCAAGCTGTGGACTGTAAAAATTACAGCTTTATGGGCCACATGCCTGCCTACCCTTCAATCACTGTCAAAGTGATAATTTCTACAATAATATGTTTCTTTTATTGTGGGATTCTAAACACCAAGTGCTGTTTAAACATTAAACTGAATTGTTTATGTTAGTGCTGTACTCAGTGTGTCATACATCAGGCCACTATAATCTCCCATGGAATGTAAAATTTCTGTCATGAATCATGGCTTGTATATCAGAAATTACTGTAATTTTGATTGGAAATTACAGGGCTCTTGAAATGTTTCTAATTATGATAGAATGTTACAGCAGCTCCCAACCTGTGTGCTCCTCAGATGTCTTTATTTACATGTCAAGACCAGGGCCTGGAGAACTGTCCGTTCTCTACACTTTTCCATTCCCTTTGCTGTTCTCCACAAAGCTAAGGTATGAATCTGGGCTGTTGGTCCACGTTCTTTTCATCTGAGTTTATGTTTTAGTGCATTTATTTAAGAATGTAATCTTAAAATGTCTAGGTGGGAAAGCTCTCCCGATTCTGATTTGAAAAGAAATAGTTAATCTCTTTTAAAATCAGCGTTGTAAGGACAGAAGCTTCCAAAGGATGAAATGTCATTTTTTTTTAAGAGTATTAGTACAAAAATTTAGAATCTTGTGCAGGCTGTGCTACTGAGTGTACAGAACAAACAATAGAAAACAGTTCATTTCCAGTTCATTGTGGAGATCGTCTGTTTTCAGACGTTGTTTTTCTCCTGTATTTAAGCATAAATAATGTTAATTTATGTATTAAGCAAGATCTCAGTACTGTATTTAGCCAAAGTGCAATTTATAGTAGAAACTTGCTTCGTGGAGAACCATGTAGGTAAACTAGTTGTGTTTGATCTTCTCTTAATAGTTGAATACTAGTCAGACAATCAGTATTTATTAAAACATGATAAAAAAACCCAAACATTTAAGAAAGCCATGTACAGTAGAAGAAATCTGTCATGCGAAAAAGTCTGCATTGGAGCTTGTCAGTAGTAAAGAGAAATATTTCTAGGGGCAAAGAAGTCTCTCCTTATGAACTAGAGACTTGTTCAAACATATTCCTTAAGAGGATCTTATGGTTCATTGTTTTCTTTAATTAGAAGATATTGGTTTCTCACTTCAGAGTGGAAAACCTGGGATAAATCACTTCCAGTTATAATGCAGAGTCTGGAAAATACAAAGTAGAAAATTATGCGTTGGTTAAAATTCTTCTTTTTAAACTCACTAGAAATGAATATTCTCCTTCTCTTGCTTTGGATGTAGAAATTCGATTAACTTGATTAAAGTCTTGGGTTATGGCACAAAAGAGTATGCAACAGAGAACAGTGACCCAGTGGACAAAGATAAGAGTTTGCTGGAGGGCTTTATTTATTTTCTTTTTTTTTTTTTTCTTCTTTGTTTCCAGAAACTGTTTTTTGTCAATATTACATCAGGTGTCTAACTAAGCAGCTAGCATCTGCAAGGTGGCTGGGCTTGCCTGAGCCAGGAGACTGCAGATAATGTTCTGCTGAGTAGAGCACTTTGAACAGAAGGGCTATTAAATGATGTGCTACAGAAGTTTCTATTTCGGTAGTGCAGAGGTAAAAATCAAGCATCCTCCCTTGTGCTGTGTTTGGCTGTGCTGTGCCTTTGGCAACAGTTACCTGGTGCACTGGGGGCCAGGCTTGGTCCTGCTGCTTGACCTGGATGCAACAGAGGTCATAGCACGAGGATGGGATGATGGAAACAGGAAGAGATTGCAGTGTTATCAGTGAGATCATGCTCTGCCCTAGATGAGTGAGCATTTGCATACTTGCAGTTTCACAGTGCCGACTCACTCAAAAACTGCTTCTTGGCTCTCCTCAAGAAATGCATTTGAATCAATTTGGGTACTTAGCTAGGAGGTTCCTCCTGGTTGAATTCTTTTCCCATATAGCAATACACACAATTGGTATTTCAAAAACTCCTGTGTGTTTCAGGATCAATATCACATCTGAAAATTAATTTCTAATTCTGTTAAATTCAGAGGAATTACAATTCAAAAGAATTGTAATCAGCAAAACATCTACTGTCAGTATTTAAAGTCTTACGTTTTTATTGCATTTGGTCTGTATAATAGGCCTACATATTTTTTGTTAGGTTATGTTGAAAAGAGAGCTTTAGAGAAAAATATGCAAGTGAAAGACCGAAATGCTTACCACTTTTTCTCTTTACTCACAGGGTTTTCTAGAGGAAGAAAGGCAAATACTAACAATATTTTTCACTAAAATTTAATCACACCTGAGTAAGTCAAAATGAAAAGAATCCACACATAAAATTTGGAATAGTACGTGTTACTTTTAGAATTCAATCATATTGGGGTTTTATTAAATTTATTACCCAACAGTCTGATCCTAATAATTCAGAGAGCACATACTTAATTTCATTACTTCAAATAAAAAAAGTTGATTTGTGTAATGATCATTAAGGCATCATGGTTCAGTAAGTGTGCGTTGGTTACAATGTTTTCATGTGGGAGCCGGGAATGAGGGTTTTGGGTTTTTTTTGATGGTGACAGATGCTGAAATCTAATTTTATTCCATAAAAACAAACAAACAAACAAACAAAAAACCAAACCTAGGAGCCCCGAGAGATAAGGGAAGTAGAGACTTGTAGTGCTCCTGTATGTTTGCTGCATTTTGAGAAGTTACTTCTGTGGCTTACTCTGAAAAGACAGCGTGAAGGAGGGAAAAAAGTAAATCATATCTGAAAATCAGCTTATGTTGCTAAATCTTTCTTTAATGTAGGAAATTGCAATTTGCAAAAACTGAAGAGATACTGACTTCCATATCTCTGAGTGTCCTGTGTGCTACAGTGCATAGCTGTTAGTTTGCATTATTATGCTTAGATAAGTTATTGCAGAATAAATAGTTAAAATCAGTACTCTTCTGCATCTGCAGTGCTGAGGATTCCTGTGCATGTGCAAGTGGGTGTCACATACCTCTGTCCTCCCTGAGTAAAAATGCCTGTGTCCTGAAGTCTTTGACAGTTGGGGCACTTGGGTTTCCAAGAATCATGCTCTGATTTTAATGTCATAATAAAACCAATAGATTATTAGCCATAATTCCAGCATCCTCGTGTAATTAAAGGGAGTTTTGATCCGTTACTTTTGAGCTGTTGCACAATGTTGCCTAATTTCCTGTCCCTCTGTCCCTGGCTTTCAGTTCTGTTAGGCAGTTATGGCCTTTGCAATGAGCAGTTCTGCATGCAAAGCGTGGAGGTACAGTGGTTTAGAACATGCTATAGACTCCACCCTAAGCCATCACAAGCATTTTGTGCAGTGGAATTCTGTGAGAAGTGTTGTCTTCTAGCCTTAGTATGCACCTGGAGTTCCCTCCTCTAAAGCTTAGCGTGCAAGGGAGCACAGGGTAGGGATTGGGAAGAGCATCTCCCACCTGTAAGTAGATTGGAAGGAGTTAAATGGGAAGGGAATGCTAAACATTGGCACTAAAATTGCTTTTGGTGTGCAAATACCATGTTTTTCCTGACATAAATATTTTCAGAATAGGCCGTTAGTGTTCAGGTATATAAAACCTTGCTTTTGCTGGAAATTTTAATGTTGTAGTAAACCCAGAGATTTATAGTGAGAAGTTGATGTCTGTTATCTCACTTTTATCTTTTAACCAGCAGTTTTATAAATGCTATATCTTTGATCTGGCTTTTTCTGTCTAGAGGCTAAGCTATATACTCTAATAGGAAAGTCATTTTTAAGCAGCTTCCCACATTGAACAAGCACGGTATTGTGGATCTGGCACAAAGATGTAACATGCCATTACCACAGGTATATAACGATCTATTCAACTGTTTTCCAGTGGGGAGAAAAGAAACCTTTTAATCACCAGGAGGAACATTCTGTTGACAGCATGGCTTTAGAGGAGGGGCTTCATTTATTCTCAAAGCTGCTTCCTTGGGATGCTGCACCTCGTGCTGTCCTGGGGCAGCCTGGCCTGGGGCTCTGTCCTTCACCCCTCTTCTCCTGCTTTGTCTCCTCCGTGCAGCTGAGTCACTTCCTGTTTATAAATCTTGGTTTAAAACCTCCTTTCTCCTCACTCTCAGCATACGATGGGTTCTCTGTGGACTGGGGAGGGATGCTGCACAAGCAGCCACAAGGTAGGAACAAAACTGTACCCTGAAGCCTTGAGGCTTTCCGCTGCTCCTCTCTTCCACCTGGAGATAAAGTCCTCATCCTTGCAGGAGGGCAAGGTAGCAGACATAAGCAGCATAAGAAAACCATGCTGCACACTATCCTTTCATTTTCTTTAATGTTTCCCCCTCGCCCCCATGGTGATTGCTCTGGCAGCTGAAGATGTGCCATGAGCAGCAGGAGCTGGGATGGGATCGAGTGTCATCGGGGACAGGAGAGGAAGAGTGTGAACCAAGAAGGCAAGATGGGCGCTTGTGTTTGATCAAGAATGGCCCCATTAAAGTGATGTGTCATTCAGTGAAACTGTGAAACTTGGCAGATAAAGCTGATTTTCTTCTTTCCCAAAATATCATATGGCAGAGTCAGTGTGTTCTGCCTCGCCCGGGTCAGGAGGAAGGAGGTTTTTGGGTTTCTATTGCAGCAACAAAAGGAGTGCTTAGAGAACTCCAGGCTCTTCCTCTGCCCTTGTCTCTATTTTGTTTACATAATGTCTTCACAGAAATAAAGGCTAAAACCGTAGGAAATTCCTTTAGGAATGTTTTTAAAATAGTTCTTTCTCAGATTGGAGAAAGATGAATTTCAGTTAGCTGGCTTATTGCCCAATCCAGGTAGAAGTGGAGTAGTGCTGGCGTCGGTCCTGGTCGCCTCCATTTTACGGAAATGACCTTGGTTAAGCAGGCTGTCTTCAGCGAGTCTTGGGTTCCCACTCGTAAAAACTAGACAGTAACTTCTTGAGTCAACAGTGCTGCACTGAGAAGAAACTGCCTTATAACCTCTGAGGTGGCTCATATCAGTATGCAGATGCCCGCACAAATCTGCATGGAGGGAAAAAAACAATAAACTTTGATAGAGTTGAAGCCAAAAGAAAAAGGGTCACCGTGGAAAATCCTTCACTTGTAAGAAAGGATGATATTGACCACTTCAAACCATTCCTTGGGGCCTGCCAGCCCTTTGTAAATAGGGCAAAGGTTGGGTTTGTTGACACACGGATGAAAAAGCGGCTTCCCAAACATGCCCTACATGTGGGGTCAGACAGATCTGGCGAGAGGCTCCAGCAGCAGGTTGTGGAGGTGGTGGCAAGTTTCAGGAAGTATTTAAGCCCTAAGGAGGGATTTCTCAGAGGAATGCAGTACATACCTGCCCTGCTCTATTCAGGAGTTAATGCTTAGTACTGTCATAGCCTCATTCTACAACGTGTCCCTGCCAGGTACATGTTGGGGGCACCAAGCAGGTTGTGGTCCCAGTTCGCAGGTAACCAGGTTCTGGGTTTGGTGGCTTGACCCAGTGGAGGGATCAGGGCCTGGGGGAGAAACAAGGAGAGCTGCAAGTTTAAGTCATCAAATGTACAAATGACAAAAGAGAGCCAAGTAGAGAAAGCTCTTCACAAAATACAAAATTCTGTTAAGGAAGCAAGAAGGCACAACATAAGGAATGTTTGGTTCATGTTATTGCAACTGAAAAATCAGAGTATGGAATGAATTATAATTCAGCATAATCCATAATTTTACAGTTTTCATTTTGAATTATTTATCTTATTTGATTTGATTAAAGATAAAAAGGGTTGACAATATATTGAATAGCTCTTCATGTCTTAATGACAAATGAAAGATGTCCTTATTATAGCTTTCCAATTTAAAAATTTTTGTTTGCGCTGTTTCTATATAATTCCTTTTTCTTTTTAAAGCACACTTCAGATATGCATTGTGTACACATGATTCCATAACCCATCAGGCTTCAGTGTTGCCTCAGTACCTCTGATTCAGTAAATCAGATCATAGGCAGCATGCTGTCATATAATAAGGTGTCTGATCCTTATTACCAGTTTGTTGATGCACAGACTCCTTCAAATTGACCATTGCAACACATGGTTTCCCCTGAAACTAGCTGTGATAATTAGCGTGGCTCTAATGAGACAGAATGTCACTGATCTTGTGCTGAACTGTCGAGTATCGACGCTACGGATGGGAACTGTCAAAGCTTGCCATCTGTGACAGAGCTTGGCATATTCCATTTGCAAGGTAGAGCATGCTCAATAGACTGTTTTTAAACAAATGGTCCATTTCTTGATTAGAGCTCTGTGTTCTGCTACCGTGGAAGACTTTATATTAGACTGAAACTTTTTTTCTTTTTCTGTCTTCCCCCCCACCCACCCCCCATTTTTTTTTTTTTTCTGGGGTAAGCTCATTAGGAAATGAAAATGTTACTAATTCTCAATCCGGCGCCTGCAATCCTTTTAACCGTGGCCTATCAGCTTTTTGAGGAGAGCTGGGGGGAGCCGATCGTGTATTTATTCTCCTTCTTCCCCCAGTTGTCTTAAGGCAGTTGTTCCAAGGCTAGTGCTTCCTCTGGGCTTTTACCTGATTTTAGGCAGTGAGGGATGCAGAAGGGTAGTTTGGAAGGATAGAAAAACACAAATCAAAAAAAAAATGTATTGGATCCCATGAAGCGGGGCCGCATGCGGGCAGGATGAAAGCATGGAGGAGGTTGAGAGAGCGGGGCAGCCAGGCTCCTGCGAGCAGCCCTGCAAAGTGCCCTGCGAGGAGTCCAGCGCTGCTTATCATTCCAAAATATGCTTTGTTGCTTTTTATTTCCTCCTTCCCTGGCAGACCACACAGGGCTTGTTCTGAAGAACATTTTCACTAATCTGATCAGGCAGCCAAATACGCCGGGAAAACTGCTTTAATGATCCCACTAATTACCTCAAGTCAATATGAACTGTATTATTAGACTGAGGGAAAATATTCCATTAGGTCTCCCCCTTGGGAGTTTCTCCGCTTTGTGATGTCACCGGAGCCTTCGCCCTCTCGCTTGTAATTAATTTTATTTACACACGCAGGCACGCACAAGGTCACACCTGCACAACCGGAGCTGGCCGGGGAGCGAGTGGCACTCAGGCTTAATCAGATCTGTCATAATTACCATTCTGCATGTTTCTGACACACGCTGTGAAATATTTCAATTTAACTGCCGCTACCAGCACAACCAGATGTAGTGTGAGTGTGGCTGCATTGGAAATATTATTCCTCAGGATAAACTCTCTCCTCCTCCTTTTTCCTCCCACCCCCTCTCCCTTTTACAGCTAATGTGGCACAGAAGCTGATGTATCCTGTAAATCTTGAATGCAGCGCTAGATTGATAACAGCAGATTAGACAGTTTAACCACAAACAGCTTGTTCATTTTTCACAAATGAAAACCACATGTGGTGTAACTAAAATTTCAGGCTCTTTTTTTTTTTTTCTTTCTTTCTTTTTTTTTTTTTTTTTTCCCCTTTGGTTGTTGTTTCCTTTTGTGTGTGTGTTGAGGTCTGCCTTGCTCTGCAAAGCAGTGAAATAAAAGGGTAAACATATAGGGGTAAAGAAACGCTGCTTTCTTTGGAGATTATTTCTCCACGACCTTTATTAAAAACCTTCCTTGCTTTGGCAAAGAAATCGGATATCACACATGGGGTTTGCCTCTCACTCTGAGACTTTCTAATCTCTGTTTTTTATGCCCACTTATTAAAGAAGTCATCCTACTGTGCTATTTTTCAAAATAACATGCCAGCCAACACCTCGCTACCCAGAAATGAAGCCTTCGCTGCCACCTGAATTTAGTGAAAATAAAATCCTCTGCCCAAGTTTTTCCCCACGAATTTAGGCTCTGCACTAACTCTTCTTTTTATCTCCTCCTCTGGGGAAAAGATGCTGCTTTTTAAGGAATTGTCGGAGTAGCGAGAATTCTGGCAAAGAGAGAATTGATTTGTTTTATTGAAAACATTGTGGTATTTCTGGTGGAAACAGATTATGATTAGTTTTTATGTATCAAGAGATTGCCTATAAATCAATAACTTATTTTTTACAAATCAATTTTTTCAACATCCCCCCCAACTTAAACAGCCTTCAATACTTAGTAAGGATTTTAAGACCCAATTCCTCTTTAGTAGATCTCCAGTGGCTAGTTTTTCTATGCAAATAAAAACAATTAGGCAGGTTTGATAGAAAGTTCTACCAATTCTTACAGCAAGTAAAAAACAGAATTGTGTGGAGTGCAACTGACTGCAGGTATTGTCAGAGAAGATGAGTGTTACAGCACAGCTGAGAGAAATTCATCAAGCAATCTGTAATACAACTTCCAGGGGAGGTCTGAAGTAAGTGGCTACAGAGATCATTTTATCTATTGCCAGTTACTTGTGATGTGGTGGCAAAATTGAAAGTACATGAGACATGCTTAAAGCTGGTTGAAAAAAGGCATGGCACAATTTACAGGTGACAGTTCGGCTACCCAGTGACCCCACAGCCTGGTCACAGAGCAGGCAAACTCTGTAGGGGAAGCAGGAGCCCCAGAGGTGTCCTGGCTGCAGATGTTTGCAGTGTAAGTCAGAGGCAAGGCAACGAGAAGGGCAGGAAGGATTTGGAGGACATGAGATGATGCTGAACGTGAACGGTCAGGTTTCTTTCAAGGGTCCAGAAATCCAGCTTTCATTTCTTTTTATCTTTTATTTCTAATTTCCCTTTCCTAGGTAGAGGTGCTTTGGTTCCTGCACTCCAGATGCATGAATCAGCTCCTCCTCAGGCAGCACCTGCTGTCTGCCTGACAAGAGGTGCTGTTTCTGGCAGGATGGATTTCCTTAATCTCTCTTCCTGCTTTCTACATCCTCACCTTCTGTTTTGTTTTCCTCTCCACCTTCACTCATCCCGCTAGCTCTCCTCTTAGCCCTTCTTCCCATTCTGTTTATCTCCTATCATTTTTTTGGGCTCTGCCTGCCATGTTCCACTACTGTCCCCTGTGTGGCCGGGCTGCATATAGGGCATCCCACATGCGTCCACATGGCTTCTTCATTCCTCAGATTGCCAGTGCAGTGGGTAGGCCACTGATCTGGGGGCTTCCGAAGGTTCAGTATGTTGGGTTTTTAACATGAGGAAACTAATGCATTTAAAAATAAGATAAACAGGAGCTAAACAGGAAATGGCGGGGGAAATTTCGTCCTGAGAAACAGAGCACTACAAAACATGCCACTGCAGAGATAAAGACATCTTCTGCAAACAGCAGCAGTCTGAGAAGCGATTTGCTACAGAAGGACTGGTTAAAATTCGGGTGAAGAGCTGCTGGGCTAAGGAAGGAGGAAAGAAGAGTAGATGTGTGTTTTCTCCCTAATCATTGCACCAGATGATTCAAAATGTTCAACACCCCAAAGAACGTGACAGGCTTGTGAGGTGAAAGGGCTTAAATTAGCTTCTTTTTATTTTTGTTTTTATTTTATTTTTGATTGAAGGCAGCTGGCTCACTTCACCTCTAAGCACCATTTATTCTTCTTACTTAATATAAGGAGTGTAACCGAAGGCTCAAACTTCTTTGGGGCAGGCAGGAGGGACAAACACCACTGTCTTTTTTCTTGCCCAGTGAAAAAAAGCCTGGGCTCTCCAGGAGCTTGTGGCTGCTCTTGTCCCCAGCGTGGGGACAGGCCCCTTCAAAGCACCCTGCTGTTAGTCCCAGCCACAGCCAACCAGGAGGGTCGAATCCCTCCCTCCAGCTTCCCTTTGCTCCAGCTTTCCTGTACTTTTAAGTTGATGCCCCAAGCAACCACATTACAGTTTGGGGGATTTTAGCTTTCCAAGGGCTTTGCTGCCTTTATTTTTCCACATTTGATATATTTGTTTCTGCCAGCTTCTTTCTCGTTCAGCTAGATTTCTGTCTTTCACAAGTGTAAATTTTAAAATGCATTGAGATAGTTAGCATCCTTAGTTTTCTGACCATATTTTTGGTTCACAAAATATGGAGAAAGGGGAAGGTTTAGTTTCAGTTTCTTTAGGAATCCCTTACTTTTGGGATGGTCAGAGCATTGCATGTTGTTCACCGCAGGTCTGGAACCCACAGGATCCAGCTGCATGGGAAATGTTAAAAGAGGTCTTCTCAGTGTATTTAAATGCTGGATTAAATTATAGAGGAAAAGATAAAAATGTGCAGAGATATCTGAGGAGCACTTTTGAGTCATGTTTTTTGGACGGACACATCTCGTCAGCTGTGCGATTCCTCAGTGCATGGTGGATCTTCCTGTGATCCAAAATAAATTCTAGAAAGAAAAAGGCATATGACAAGAAGCCACAGATTTAAATTGCTCCCTCTGGGAAATTATAATCTTAAAAAAATAAATCTAACGATGTGATGTGCACATGTTACAAGTAATTGTGGAAGTGACACTTTGGCCCTGTGGCCTTTTAACCAGAGGTCTTTCCCCCAAATCAAATGTTAAATCTCCGTAAGCAACATCATCGTAAACATTTGCAGTTCAGTTGTAAATTGATAGTACTAAAAAAGATTTTTAAGATTGCCAGACTTTCTGTTAAAGACTCTTCTCTAACTAAACTGTAGATACAGCTGCCGTACAAAAATTGATTGCACATTTAAGAATAAATAAATATAGGCTATTAAGGGTCGTGGTTGGATTTAGGGTTGGATTTACTTTCAAGGGAAGCATTGGTATTGCAGTGAAATCAGTACTTCTCCCCACTTAAATGAAAGATAAAGGGCCGTATATTACCAGTCACCCTCTGTGAAACCCACTGACCCATTTTATGTGCCTATACCATAAAAAGTAATGTACCAGACTAAGACTGACTTATTTAATAATTAGCAGTTCTTTCTTAAGTGTTTATTTTTTGTGGGTTTTTTTTAATATATCTACTTTATTTTTTTTCTTTAATGTGAAGTCCATTTTTGCCCGGCATATTTTATGGTTATGATGCCAATTGAATCCTGAGTG
Organism: Cyrtonyx montezumae; assembly: GCF_038088225.1. Taxonomy (NCBI): domain Eukaryota; kingdom Metazoa; phylum Chordata; class Aves; order Galliformes; family Odontophoridae; genus Cyrtonyx; species Cyrtonyx montezumae. The sequence goes on from NW_027072089.1 coordinate 109,024,859, forward strand.
TGAAAAAGGAAGGATTTGGAGGAGAGGAAGGCAGAATAAAGCTTCACCCACTGTTTTTGCATGTATTACTTTTTCCCTTCTCTTTACATATGAATGTAGTTGCATTTTATGTAAGATTTTCAAAGGAATGCATATTATGTTTTTGATTAGGGCTTTTGCCTATCATTGCTAGGCAATTGAAGGCAATACTGTAGAAAAGATACATTTGAACAAGGGAGAGGAGAGGTGGAGGAGGCTGAGAGCAGAGAAACGGAGCTTGGGAGAAGCCCTTAATTTAGTTTTTTAATTCCTTCTGAACACAACTAAAAAGTAACGATATTTATGTTTTTAGCCAGTTTTAGAGTTAGCGGGTTAGGAGTGTTCTGTTTTTTTCTTCCCTTGAGCTGCTGGTACATCTCAAGTGTTCGTACCCGGGGACCACACATACCAGCTTTGATACAGCCTCAGCCCTTAAGCCGACAAGTTTTTCTGTAGTGCTGGCTCTCAGCCACACACTGGGGCTTAGCTTAGAGAGGGGTCTGATCCGACAGACTAGACTGCAGGAGCAGGGCAACCAGCTCTATAGGTCATTTTGTTTCTGTACTTGTTTGCTGCCTGTCACTGAATTTTACAGGTTGCTTTAGCAAGTTTCGTTTCTTAATGTTTTTCTGTTTTCTTTTTTCATTTTGTTTGGTTGTTTACAGTAGAAGGACGTTTAATTTGTAAGTGCTGCAGCTGAAGAGGAGAAAAGGCAGAGGGAAGAAGAGACATTAAGAATCCTTTTCCCCTAAAATGTCACCCAAAAAAATTGCAATGAAATGCTGTCAGCACCACTGCTGGCAGTTGGGTCTTTTTTTTTTTCCCAACCCAGAGAAGAGGTGGAGGTAACATGCAGACAGATGGTGCAGCTGAATAATAGGTTGGATAAGAAATTTAAGGAAATAGCATAATCTGTTTCTTCAAAGGAAGTTTTTCCTGCTAGTGAAGTTTACCTTTCTTCTGAAAAGCCCTATGAGGTTGTGGGGTTTTCAGTTTTGTTTGTTTTACTAAATCTCATCTATTACGATGGCAGATACAGATTTACTTAAAATTCACATCTGGCTTCCCCTTTCAGTGTTCTAGTAATGAAAGCCAATAGAAGAGATAAACCAGAAATAGCTGGAGATAAAGGACAGCTTCAGGTTTCAAACTTTCTCTGATTTAGCAGAGATTTGCTCAAAGGCAAAGCTTGAAACTTAGAACTGATTAGTGTGAACAAAATAATAAAGCAAACGTATTTCTGGGGACATTTATTTTCACTTTAGGCCACATTTCAAGAAGAGGCATTCTTATTCTAGCAGCTCTGCTCATCTGGATCAGGATGAACAGCAGCTTTTGCTTCTTGAATTACAAACACAGAGTTTTGTGAGCAAAACAGGGAAATCCCAAACTATTTAATACTCATGGCAGCTTTCAAAATGTCTTGAAAGCGTGTCTCGCAGAAATCAGTTCTTAAAAGTACTTGAAAAGATAAGCTAAAATGAAAAGCTTTTCAGTAACAACTGTGTTGTTTGCTATCAAAACCTACTAAGCATGATAGATTGTTATTTTCCCTTAAAATCTTATGAAGTTATCCAGAGACCTTTCTTTTAACAGACTTCATCTCATCTGGGAAACATAGAGGTCTACTCAGCTTTGCATAGGGGATGACCAGGACAACTTCAGTATTTCAGTCAAAAAAAAAATCCGTAGTCAGAATAAATTCTCCCACGGTCAGGAAATTCCAGAAGAATATTTCAGGCTGAAAAGGACCACTCTGATCATCTGGACTTGTACCTATGTCCGAAGCCGCAGGCATTTCACTGAGAAAGAAGTCAAATTTCAGTAATATCAGCCTGAAAATGAGTTTTGAATTAAATGCTCCACTCATAGACTACACTGCGAGTTGCCTGCTGTAGTTTTCTAGATAAGAGTAATGTAGAGCAGACCACGTTTTCATTATAAACTAAAACAGAGTCCATTGCTGCTTCTTTCTTCTATTTCCGCATACTGAAACAACGTGTGCTTGTTTTGCTTCACAGTGCCACAGGCAGGAGCTTCTGTATTCCAAACTCTGAATTTTTGATCCTGTTGAACACTGTGAGAAACCTCGGTTGAAAGGTTTAATGCGTTTTCCAATCAATGCGTAGGGGAAATTTGGCCTTATCAATTTAAATGCTGGAGATCCTTCATTGCATTATGGAAGAATCTTCTCTAAGCAGAGATTATTCTTAAGAACTTCATAACATTTAAAGGTTAATATGTTAGGTAAAGAACAATATCTTAAGACAAACATTTTTATTACAGGACATGAAGGGATAGTTCTGATTAAATTACATGATTATTTGAATGGGAAGGAAGACAAAGTGCATCATTTCTTGCCCTCAACTTTAATGCCTTTAATCAAATAATGACCTTCTGGAAATAGTTAATTTTAAGCATTTGGAAAGATCAATACCACTTTGCCACCAAAAAATGGCCCAGATGATGAAATTTGATGTATTTAAAGTACCATTTCACCCTTTTAACCTAGTAAATAATTTAAAATGCTTTCAGTACTTCTATGCTACCATTATGTATCTTGTTCGAAGTATTATGACTTTTCCAAAAGCAACCTTTCTCTACAATGAGCAGCTTACAAGTTAATACTGAAGCCTAAGATCGTATGCATGTATATTGTAGTGGTGATGTTGGCCTTTTTTCCTTCTCTTTTGTGCGTGGATTCTGTTCTGAAAAGAAATGGAAATATCTATGATGAACACAGCCGTTTGGAACAAAACTGCGATTTGTAAAGCAAGTTGGACAGCTTTTGAAGGGAAAAAGTCAATATTTAAAGTTTAGTTCATGAGTTCTTTTCCTTTGTTTTGTCTGTAAGCTTTTGTGTTAAAGGTGAAGGATTTGGGTTGCTCAGACAATTAAGAGCCCATTTTGCCAAGTGTAATTTCATATCTGTGTTCTATAAACTGGAGTGCCTTCAGCATTGTAAATAAAAAAATTGCCCTCTATTTAGCATGTTTGTGGGCAGATTAAAAACAGTCTTCATTAGCATAAGTAACACTTACAGATTCTTTTAAAAGTAGAAAATTATTTGCTGAATGATAAATTGCTAGCTTTATAGTTAGTTGCTGAAAATGTGCTCATTCAAAATGCCTACTTTAGTTTAGTCTACAATACTCAATTTTTTGAGTTCGAAGTACTGTTTAATGGATTATGTACTGAGTCTTTGTTCACAGTAGATGCTGAAACGCAATTCACACTTTCTGCTAAAATGTTTGTATCAAACACCTCCCTATTTAGACTGATTTCTTCTAACGCCATATATTTTTATTATCCTATATGCCCCAGAGACTGATGCAAAATAATGTCAGATATGCTGTACCAAAGAAAAGCTGTTCACATTTTAGTATTGATAGTGAAAAATGTTTTGCCTCCTTGAATTCAAATCACAGCTCTTTTTTAAAACATTTGATTCTTTGTTAGTTTTTCTGTAAGAAATATTAAACATTTAGCAAATGATCGTCGCAATAGCAAATTCACCAAACAATAGAGTTCAGCTGCTCCACCGTAGAGTCCTTTCCTTCCAGACGTGTTTATTGCTGTCTTGGAAAGCTTTGCCCAGAGAGCACTTTTCATGCTGGTAATGCTACCCTCTTTGATCTAGTTAGAATTGGTATTTACACCTTAAGTGCAGATTTCAATTATCTCTATTTTTTTTCTTTTTCCTTCTCGTTTAATCAGAAAGATACTGGAATGCAAGAATAGTTTTTTTAGACACTACGTGACAGAGCAGAACATTTTATTTAAACAAAGCTAGGCTCAGTCTGAATAAAATAACATTTGGATACATAGATAAAATGCATGTATGCTTTCTTTAAAATAAGTGTGCTCATGGGTCTTGCAGACTCTAATGCTTGGCAGTTATCCTCTTTGCGCTTTTCCTGCATTAGTTTGGCAGTTCAGCTTTCACACGTTTTTTTTTCCTTTAATGTCTTCTGTTTCTTTACTAAATCCCTATCAGAAAACCAGACAGAAGACTCTTATTTATTTTAAATATCTTAGGTTTAGCATCTTTTTTTTTTTTTCACCATTTTCTTGCTTACTGTAGCAAGACCTTTGCAGATGGTACTTGGTTACTTGAAAGTGCATAACAGTATTTTCTTTGTAGCAGATGGATTTAAGACTTTTAGTTCCCAATAAATGTAGGTTTACAATACATAACTTTACAGGATTTGTGTTGTATATAACAGGTTTGAACATATTATCTCAGAATTCATCTGCATGGCATTTTCAGTTTATCCAGGGCCCATGCCAGTATTTTAAGTAATAGGGAGAGCACAGTGATTGATAGCAGCTAAAGGCGTGATTTTGAATAGAAACAAAGGTTTTAGAACAGAAGGTGTCAAATTAAACTTTGTCAGTTTGAAAAGTAGTAACATCCTGAAAGTTCTGCAAACATATTTACATGTGGCTAATGTTTATATTTTGCTTTGTACTCTCTTTATATTCAGTGTAATGTTGCCTGGCAAATTTACTGTGTTTTAGAATCAAGGTTTTTCCCAATGTCATTGCAGAGTTTTGGGGGTTTGCCTTGCTGCATAGATATATCTGCTTAATTATTTTAAAGCATTTTTAATGATGTGCTGCGTGTGCTATAGAAGCTGGTTGTCATCTAATTTGAGTTATAAATATTTCCTTATTATTTTAGTGTTCTTTCCACTTCTTTAAGGTTATAAAAATGTGGAAAAAAAAAACAAAAAACAACAGAAACAGTTGTCCGAGCCCTCCTTTGGAATAAATTTTCTTAACTAGACAGAAATTGCTCTAAACTTACAGGAGTAGAAGAGGAGAAAAATCAGCCTTGTTATAGGTTCATTTGTAAATTAAACTACGTTTGCTACAGTGCTTCACTCTTCTTTAGATCAAATAGAAGCAAAACATACAAATTTTGCAGAACTTAAAATTCAGCACTGGAAGAGTCTGTATCATTAGTTTTCCTCCAAGTTACAAAAACATTTCATACATTTTCTTTTAGCTGACTTTCATGAATGAGCTTTTTTTTGATAGAGAAGTCTGAACTCAAATTAAATGAAATGCAGGAAAACATTCTGGTGTAAAGTTTTTTCCCTTTTAACAAAATAAACCCCTAAAGTTTCTGTTACTGCACACTATTCACTGTCTCTTCTGAGATTATTTGTGAGGTCAATTTCTGCTATGTTTTCAGAAATAAATGAAGGCCAAAAAATTACTTATTTCCTTGTTTTTAAAAGATTTCACTTGGTCATTTCCCTGTTGCCCATCATATATTTCATCAGAATATTTGTTTACTTCTTTAGGAATATGAAGAACAGAGTGGAAAAGAGAAATTTTATTAGAGCAGCAGTCTATTCTACACACTGTCAGAAGCAACTGATTTCAGAATCTCAAAATCATTGTTTTTATGAAAGGCTGGCAAAGACATACTTCATCTTACAACTCATCAAATTGTTTTTAGATCAAGATTAGATGCATTACTTCTGTACAAAGGCTAGTAGAAAAGCACTGGAAATGTAATGTTAGTCATTGGTGACTAGTATTACTAAGGACTGATTTGGTGAGTGTTGAAACGCAGAAAACACGATATGAGGAGAAGGAATATTTTAGTTAACAAAAGTGTTATGAAATACGTTTAGTTGGCACAAACCGTGATTGTTTAGGAATTATTTTATTACTGATCATTTAAAAAGAGTTCTCATTGTCCTTTTCAAAACAGTGTCTGAGATTCTCGTGGTCTTCAAACAAAACAAATGCAGTTTCTAAATGTATGGTGCAAATTCCTCTTAGGTCTGTGAATATACCTTAAAGAGTTGTCATTGGAGGGGACAGGATTTTCACCTAATTGCTGTGGCAGCTCTGCTTTTTGTTTCACCACAATTAGAAAGAGGACAAACAGATTTAATGTGAAGCATTGCAGATCCCGAACAGCCGAAGGACAATTTTTTTCTGCTTCAGGCAGACCTTTCTCTTTTTCATTAAAAATTTTATAGCCACATTTCAATTAAAAGATTTCAGTTTTGTTATCTTCATCTTCTCCCCTCCCTTCTCAGAAAACCACCTACACTTTCTGATTGCACCGTTTAACTTGCTGTAGAAAGCTAGTAGTCCTACACTTATTTCCTTGAAAGCAAGGCAAGCAGAGAACCACGAGCAACATGTGGGTTTTGTTTAGGGACATGGAGTGCCCACTAACATATCCTAAGGATCCTTATGATGGGGAGGGAGACTTCACAGGCCATTGCTCCTCTTTTAGAAGCGTGCTGTACAGTTCCACCTGGGACAGTCTGTGTACATTTTATACAATGGCATCTGGCCACATTTCCCAATCAACTTTTGTTACCCACCATGGCCAAAAACTGGAGTCTACCCCATCTCTGGTTTGAGCCCTACTCAGATTTTTACCTTCTCACATTGCCAATATTTGTGCTTTGTGCTATTTCTGTTTCTTGAGGACATATTCTCCTGTGTCATTTGTTCACTTTTCCACTTAAATGCAAGAGCATATACTTGAAGTCTTTATACACATCTCACTAAATATGTTCTCATACAGTATGAATGCATTAAGATTATTTGTTTACTTTCATCTCTTCCTATCATGGCAATATTTTTACACTGCATTTATTAACTGCTAGGTAAAGATATGAATGTCTTCAGGAAAATGACATATCTATATTGTATCTATGTATCTATTGTATCTAGTAGTAAACTAGCCTGGATAAACCATTTTTCAACTACCAGTACATGTAAGATGGATCTAAAAGCTTCTGTACATTTATATTATTTGTTGATTCAATAAAATGTCACATTATCTTTCCCACAGCATTAAGAAATAAAATTGCACAGGCCTAGTTTTGAAAACAGATCCTGGAAGCTAAAAGGAAGAAATATGCAGGTTGAATGCATGTAATAGTTCATTTCTAAATTTTAATATACGAAAATTTGCTGATGATGCACACTGTGCTTCATAGTTTGTTTCCCAAAAAGATAGCTGGTTTAGGATCTTGCTGTTTGGTGACCTGGGAAGGATATGGAGGGTGAGTCAAAAGCATGAGATTACCTCGTATCCTGTACATTACCCTCGTATCTCGTATATGTGAGACTGTTTTTTTCTGGGTCTGTGAGAAAAGTACTGAAACAGATCATTATTTTCAAATAAATTCACCTGCAGAGGCACATCTACTCATGGTAGATAGGAACACAATATTACTTTCCTGCATCTCGTCAAAGAATTCCTCTCTTTCAAAAGGACGTTAGGGAATTCTGCTATCATTATGATTTACATCAGGCAGCTCTGTGGCCAAAGCAGGTACCAGAAGTACTTTCTTGTCTAGAGGAGGAGCACCAATATTTAAAAACAACTCAGCAGCCAATTAACTGCCTACTGAAACAGTGTTGGTGCTCTCCAATGGATAAACAGAAGAAAATAGACAGGCACGAGACAGAATATATGGCATAATTGTGTAGGGGAGGAGAGGATGGGGGGTTCTGCCTTGATCCATGGGTTTGTTGAAAAAACAACAGCATTGTGGTGTGGGACCAAGTAAAATGTGTTTTCCAAAATGCCCGCGCTTGCAGGGGTCTGTGCAATAGCATGGCAGTCTCGGTGTGTTGATGTTTACTTCACATGCAGCATTTACAGGGAAAGCTGTGACTTCTTGGAGGAGCAGGTGAGAGAATGCAGTGCTGCTCAAGTCTGCTTTTTACCTTTACTTGCCCCTTGCAAGACAAGAAAAAACTAATGTTTTGCTGGTGTTATCTTCAAGGGATGGCTCTGTGAGCTGTTACGTTGGAAAGAAGATCCCTCACCAGAGAACAGGACCCTCTGGGAGAATCTCTCCATGATCCGAAGGTTCCTCAGTCTTCCTCAGCCTGAACGCGATGCCATTTATGAACAAGAAAGCAATGCAGTTCATCACCATGGTGACAGGCCTTCCCACATTATCCATGTGCCAGCAGAACAGATTCAGGTTAGTTTACCTTGGCCAATCCAGCAGAGCACTAAGTAAATAATGCTTTAAACATAGCAAAGGAAATTAGTGTTTCTTTCCTCCTGGCCAGGCTAACCACCGGTCTCCTGGTAAGAGATAACAGCGTACTGCCGTCTGCCACTTGAATTAAAAGATGAGTTGGTGATCACACCGATTTTTCTTTTGGTTTGAGTTTTTTCAAGCTTGTGTGACAGGGCAGCTTGGGCATAGCCATATGTGGGCAGGACAAGCCTCCCGTGTTAGCTGCCTGTGCTAGATGGGCCTCATGACCACAAGAGAGGGGTGCTCGGAGCTGGGCCTGTGGTGCCACTGCAGTGGGAGGAGGTTACTGAGTTGCTGATGAAAGCTTAAGCTCGGCATACAGCAGCCGATCACCCCAGGCTGGAGTGAGGGAAGGGGACCCGGCTCCTCAGCCCATTTTAACCCCAGCTGAGTCTGGGATGAGTCAATGTTTGTTTGTTTTTCCTTCAGAGCCCCTCTCCCACCACCCTTGGGAAAGGAGAGCATAGAGGCGCTTTCTTACCAGGCCTGCTGACCGCTGGACCTTGGCTGGGTGCTGCTCCGCAGGTGAGCTGGCACGAGGGCAGTGTTCCAGGGAGAGAACCGAGGTCTCGGAGAGGCAAGGCCCTCGGCTCACCCAGGCACCGCGGGACTAGGAGCGCAGACAGCTGTCCGCTAAATATTGTAGGTCAGAGCTGGAACAGTTTGCCCAGAGAAGTTGGGGATGCCCTGTCCCTGGAGGCATTCAAGGCCAGGTTGGATGGGTTCTTAGGCAGCCTGATCTAGTAGGTGGCAACCCTGTCCACAGCAGGGGGCTTTGAACTGGATGGCCTTTAAGGTCCCTTCCAAACTCAAGCCATGCTGTAATTCTATGATCTGCAGCTCTCTGAGCTGGAGGCTCTTTAATCCCTTCTAATGAAGACCTGAGGTCAGCTTTTTAGCTGCTCCCTCTTGCAGGGCAGATATTGCCATTTGTCAGAGTTCTCAACCTCAGCTGAGACCTCGGTGTACCATTTGTATCACCTGTGCAGAAAAATATTTACCGAACTTGGGAGGATAGAATTATCTCACAGCCAGAAACAACACGAGTGTATATTAAAGATAAAGCAAACTGAGTAAGACAATCCCTTAGGATATCAAGTACTAAAATAATCGTGAAAGCCTGGAAACTTGCTGTTTGATTTAGCAAAAAGGGAGAAAGATCTATATTAAGTAATAAAACAGCGCTTGTTTGAAAATGTACATTGTCTTTAATAAAATCACTTCTGAAAGGGATAAAAGGAGAAGCTTATGCACAGTATAAACACTGTATCACTGTGCCACTTACTTAGATTTTCCTGCCTTGTTGATAAAAGTTTTGTGTTTGATCTCACAAATATTATTCACATAACCAGTTGCACTGTAATCTCTTAATGTGACTTGTAAGTATAAGGACTGGGGGACTGGGCCCGAGCCCGTGTCCTTCTGCACTCTAATTGTTGGAGATGCATAAATACGTAGCTAAGACACAAATTTTCAACCTGTATATGCAAAGCCTCCAGTCTTGTAAGAATTTAATGTGCTGGGAGTAGTCTTGAATCTCTGGGGGTTTGAAGCCTTGAGCAGGACTGCACTCAGGCCATAAAACGTGAAAGAATGGGCACAGGGGTGAGGCAAGAGCCCAGGTTCCATCGGCATTTGTGTCAGACTTTACAGTAACAGGATCTCTTCCTGCTGAAATGGGTGTTGAGACCTACATGAAGTCTCCACAACCACGAGTGGCACTGTAAAATGAAATTTCCCATTCCGTATTTATGTACCCCTACAGTATCTTATGCTACTTGAGGTCTGCAAGTGAGCTGCAGCCAAAAGCTTTGGAACCAGTTCTGACACACACAAAATTGTTGAGGGAAGACTCGCAAAGGGAAATGAAAAGTGGTGATAGCAACTGCTTGTTTTGCTGCTGTTGTTTATTAATAATAACCGGTGGTTTGTACCATATGACAAGAAATTTGCTGACCCAAAATATCTACTAACCAGTGCTTCCTGTGCTGCAGAGCAAAAGAATTGTCAACAAAAACAGTAGCTGATAAATTTACTTTTGATTTTAAACATGATCTTATAATGTACTGTACTCCAGCAGTGGATGAGAAAAACATTTCTGTCTCTAGAGCTCAGTGCCTCACCTTTTAAGAATGTTTCTGAATCCATGCTTGCAAAACTTCATTTTAAGCTCTTGTTAATTATTTACATCATGATTTGCTTTATCTTATTCTTCTGATGTGCGTACTGGCTCATTTTTACTGCTTGAGTTTTTGGAATGCAGCATGTTCCCTTCTAATAATAATAGTGCAACTTATTTAAAGCTTTGCATCTTAGTGCTTTATAAATATTAACTAAATAATCCCCAGCACAAACACTGCAGTAGGTAAATATATTTGTTCCCTGTTTATATGCCGGGATCCTTGAATGCAGGCAAGACAGACCCCCTCCGTGGCCACAGGCAAGATGGGCCAGTGCCAGCCTGGGAAATAACGAGTTGCTGTCTCCTGATCTCTTTGTCCTTGTGAAGACTGGGTTTGGCAGAGTGGTGTTAGGCACTTCCAGCTCTCACAGCCTGTAGTAGTGCTTGCAAGTTTGAGGAGGCTTCAGCAGCTGCTGAGCTCAGTTTGGTGGTGGGATATTTCTACACTTAGCTATAAAGCCCTCCTCCTCCCTTGATCTCCCCTGTCCCTCACCGTAGCCATTGCTAGAGATTTGCAGCCCTTGCTTTTGGGCAGCAGCTGCTGCTTCTGGCAGAGCTCTTGTGTGTTTGCCCTCCTCTGGCACTTTTCTCACTTTGCCCTTGCTACAGTTCTGGCTAAGCTGGTCAAGTTTATGTCACCTACTTAGCATTTTGTCTTGTCTGCACTTGACTCGTGAAGCACGTTCATTAAACTGTGTCAGCTTAACTACACCAGTGACACGTCATCAGTGTTTCCAACCCGACAAAACCGGGGTGCCACCACTCTGCCCGCATCCTGACAGCCATTTATCCCAGTCTCTGCTTACACACATGCAGACACGTGCAAGATATGCAGAGGGTTACTAATCCTTCTTTGTTTCGAGTTCACCATACTACCAACAATAATGAGCCCTTTGTTTTGTTTGCCTTCAACTTATCAAGCAGTTGCTTATAGCTTTGCAGTTGTTCCCCTGGATTTTCTTGGTAACAAAGAAGGCGAGCAAGAATACTTGTACAAAAAAAAAATTCTGTGCTTTGTCTTGCAGCAGCAACAGCAGCAGCAGCAACAGCAACAACAGCAGCAGCAGCAACAGCAGCCGGGTCCCAGACTTCCCCCAAGGCAACCGACAGTAGCATCACCAGCTGAATCTGAGGATGAAAATCGTCAGAAACCCCGGCCACGAACAAAGATTTCTGTTGAAGCCCTCGGGATCCTACAGAGTTTCATACAAGATGTGGGCCTGTATCCTGATGAAGAAGCAATCCAGACTCTCTCCGCTCAGCTTGACCTGCCCAAGTACACCATCATCAAGTTCTTTCAGAACCAGCGGTATTATCTCAAGCACCACGGAAAGCTGAAGGACAATTCTGGGCTGGAGGTAGATGTTGCAGAATACAAGGAGGAAGAGTTGCTCAAGGATTTAGAAGACAGCATCCAAGACAAAAATGCAAACACGCTTTTCTCAGTTAAACTAGAAGAAGAGTTATCAGTAGAAGGGAACACAGAGATTAATTCTGAATTGAAAGACTGATCTAAAAGTATTATTTTCTTTCAACAGTGCCACTGGTATTTACTAATGAAATGAAAATTCCATCTTGCGTTCTGTCAAAAACCTTTATTATTCATTGTTTGGCCAATGAATCTTCCAAAACTTGCACAAAAGTTGAAAAAAGGAGATAATGCAGACTGCACTAGATGTTTTACTCTGTTTTACAAACTGCTTCGCAGCAACAGATGAAGCGTTGAGGATTGTTTGATATTAATTTGTGTTCACTGGATACACTGTGAGTGTACCCAATAAGCATGATACCAGTGATTTTGATTCTGGAGCCTTCAGACAAGCATTACAACTTTTGTGATTTACTGTTTTTTGTTTTCATTATGTTCTTGTTTTTAATTATTACTGTAGCACTCCACACCTGATCTTTGGAAACTCACATTTATTTAAAAAATAAAATAAAAAGAGTTTGTTACTCTTGTTCTATTGTATGTTACAAAAGAACTATAGACTGTGGAATGCAGTTTAAAGATAACATATGCCAACAAATGCCTTGTATTATATGGCACTGCCGTAATTCAGATTTGTTTTCTTTTGGAAATAAAGGTCACTGTATTATTATTTTTTTCCATTCTCATTGTTACATGGTTTTAAAGAAAATGAAAAAGAAAATGTGAAACACAATTTAGTCCTCATTATTTATTTGTAGATCCTGCAGCATCATGTTGTAATTAATTTTTTTGGAAGTTTCCGTTAAATGTAATATTGCTTCTCTTGTTATCATACTGATTTTTTTTTTCTATTTATAAATGTATTTTGATGGGCAGTAAAACAAAGTGTCTTAAAAGTTTTAAATAGAGAAAATGTGCTTTACACAGTTGCCTATAAAAAGTGCTCTATGTTATCCAAGCAATTCATACTATAAGCTTCACTCTTATTGTTGTATGCAATTTTTACTATCATGCAAATAAGCTTAGGTAAATAAAACTAATAGATCACCTTAGAAACTTATGCAATTAATGTGAAAATAATTGATGTTTGCAATGTGTCTTCCTTTGGTTTACAATCAATTTTAAAGCTACAGCTGTATAAATTTTCTGTATAAAGGTGTATTTCTTTTTTATGAGTTTATTGCTATGAAAACACCAGTTATTTTGTTACAGCTGGCTGTTTTTATAAGTGTATCACGATTTTCTTTATGCAGAAATGTTCTGACTAGGAGTGGTTATTGACTGTAACTACACAATTAAAATTGTTTGTATGGTATGATACGGCAGGGTTTGTCTGCGTATGTGTGTGTCTGTGAGGAATATAACTTGTTCTTGGTACACACTGTACCTCCTTGCCACCACTTTGAAGATGACATTTCAATTGTTCTCCTTTCAAATCATGAGCAGATTTTTTTAAATGACCTTCTTAATATTTGAATATAGATAACATACTTCAAAACGAAACACGGTTTGGTTATGAAAATCATAACCTGTCTTTTCTAGATTTAAAAACTTGCCTGCCCAACAGAGATAGCAGGATGTTATTGAGTCAAAAGGCTATCAGGCATAAACATATTTACAGTTCCTGGCAGTAATGCACTTATAATGGATACAGCTGGTTTTCTTTTACACTAGAATTATGCTAACACTATTCCTTGCACTAATGTATAAACATTAAAAAAAAATCATTAATAGTCATTAAGAACATCAGAAAGATGGGCTTTGCACATTGCAGTGCCCTTCTAAGCAAGATTCTTTTAAACAATCACTAATAAGGTTCTTGATAAAGCCATCGCAACTGGTGAGCTTTGAGGGTATGCGAAGTCAGAGAAGTTCCATTAGCACCCTAAGTGTGGCTGAAGGGCCAAGCAGCCCTCTCAAAAGGGCTGCTTGACGTGGGAAAGTTCAAATGAAATCACTTTTCAAACTGATGCATGTGCATATGCAGGGGAGGAAGGAAAAAATCCACTTTCCTGGAGTATACTCCATGCTAAAAGCTAATACATGCAGCACTCCTAGTATAAGAAATGGGGCAACAAATCCAACGCTATAAAAGGGTGAGAAGAAATATTTATAAAATCGTCTTTCTTATTTCAAAAGCAATTTCCTTTTATCCTTTTAAGCTTTATGGGTGCTGAAGTAGAGGCCATGATTATTATAGCTGTTTCTTTTCCATTATCAAGGCCTTACCTTGTCCCATCCCAGCTGTGGTTACCTTTCAAGTCAACTGGCCTGTGCAGTCATATATTACCTGTGTAGGGGTTTGGATCCTGATGGGTGGGCAGAAAGCACACTTTTATCTTGGCCTAAGTGACCAAAGGCATCTTTGTTAAATCCTTAGAGGCATCTTCGAAGGTGATACAGGTATTAAGGTTGCCAACGTTACGTGGATGCAGGAAGTTTATACTGTCAGGAGTTAATCTACTACAAGCATATGTCAACTCGACTCATGGACTGCTTAGACTACCTAGAAAACACCTTATGTCCTTTTCAGTTCGTTTTTCTCACCATCTGGTATAATCCTATCAACAAACCTTCAGTTTCTGTAGAGATTAAGAAATCAGCCTTGATTTCTGAAGCAAATACGTTGTTTTGTGTTTTGTTTTTTGTTTTTTTTTATAACTGCAACATGAACTGAGAGATGAAAAGACAATTTGTTGGGAAGTTGCAGGTAAAACTCACTGCTGAACCGGACTTCGCCAGGAGTATATGAGAACAGTATTTTGTATGGGCTTAAGGAAGTGTGAGGAAATAACAGTGCTTACTAGGAATAAAATTTAAGCTGTGAATAAGGCCAAATGGCTAAAAAAGAGGAACCTGAGTGCTGACTAGGGATGGCAGAGCTTAGCCTTTGCTATAAAACTGTGAAGTTAAGTATTGACAATGTTTTGTGGTTTTACCACAAAAAGTGGAGTGTTTTTACTCCCTACCGATTCTCATTAATCCGTATTTAAGTGACAAGATTTATGCAGGTATGCTGGAGTCTCCAGTGAGTGTTTTTCAAGCCAGAAATGAACCAGAGAGGGCCCAGATTCCAGGAGGGCCTTGGCTTGGTGGTACTCAGATACCTCAGGCACGAGCACAACAGTTACTTGTCACTGTGAAGTCTCCCTGCCCTGCACTACGGGATTTCTAGAGCTCTGGTTTGCATCACTACTTTAAGTTGGTCAGATGATGTGGAAAGTAATGTCCAGGTTTTAAAGGAAATCATATCAAAGGTTAAAAATGTTTTAAAGGGATAAAACTGTGCAGCAAATGGAGGACGATGGTTCTCTTCCATATGGTTTCAGTGATTTTCTGATTGAGTACTTTGGTTGTGGGCTGGGAAAACACCAAACCTTGCCTCTCAGTCCATTCACCAATGCAAATGCCCCATACGTTAACAGTGGTATAAATTGCATACTGCGTAAGTCTGCTTGAGCATCAAGTATTAGCAATTCTGCTTAGCGTCGACTGTGTGTTTTTATGTCAGATACGATGCAGAGACCAAAGGTTTTTTTGATTTTTACATAATGATTTATAGTGTGCTTTGAATAACAGTCCCATGGCAAAGCAGGGATATAAATACGCTCCCAGGCCTTTTTTGCGCACGGATGTAATTTTAGTTTGGTCTCCTCACAGTGCCTTGCATCCACGCAGTCTTTTACTACAACAAATGAGCTAATAATTCAAACTGCAATAAGCGATCCTCCTTGGAGCAGGAGCAGTGCTACTTGGCAGCAAGTTTGTTTGCTCTCAGGTTCATACAGGAGCCTTCCCGCCCTCCCCTGCTGGCAGCCCTCCCACATCCCACACGCATTGTTCTGCACCGGCCTGGCCCCACCACCTTTCCTGCCCTGGGTCATCCTGCCCAGATGTCACCTCTCCTGTTTACACACAAGCACTCAGGTGTGTGTGCCGCAGCTTACTGTAAGGTAGCAAGCACTGCATGGGTCCCCTCCATGGATAGCGTCCTGAGCCTGTGTGTGTGGTAACTGCCCAAGGCAGGAAAGTTGGCACAGTTTTTAAGGTCCCTTCTTAAGCGAAGCCATTCTGTGATTCTGTGATTCCATGGCCGCCATCCGTGCTATGAGCCACATCACTCTGCTGGAACAACCCACTGTCCTCAGAAAACCAGTGCTGTCTGGAGCACAGCCAAACCAGTAGTTTCTGGAGTACCGGAGTAAAGGGTATAAAAGGGGTAGATGTCCAAGGGAGAAGGAGAGAAAAGAAGAGGAAGGTGGCAGAGGAGAACGGGAGCATCAGCAAAGTCATAGTAGATGCCCTTGCATGAAACAACAGATTTTGTTGCTGGAGGGACATCCAGGAATGCGATACTGTAATACCACTGTGGAAAATGTTACTGATCTGAAATGTACCATGGTCTCTAACCAGAGAGCTGGCACAAAAACCTCCTCACCTGTCCACAGCAAAAGAAGTCCCCTGAAAGAATGTGCCATCCCTCCATGCAGGACATGCAGGCTTTTGTGTTCAGCTGCAGGCTGACAGCAGCCACTGGAGATCAAGCTAGGAATCTCATTTAGTGGTCAGTTGCTTACTCCCATAATATGCTAAAGCAACACCCACACTGTAAAATTCTCATTTTCCTGCAAGACACTATGCAACCACAGGCAGCTTCAAGTCCTCCGTGAAGTAGGCATACCATAGGAGCTGAAAAAATCAGACATGCTGTAGGGCCTGGATTTTTATCACAGTGAAAGAGAATTAAAAAAAAAAAAAAAAAAAGTTAATTATGTTAGCACTCAGAGCACAGTTTTTAGGTAAAGTTTTTGGGTGAATAGGTTGTTGCCTCAGGAGGTGTCAGACTGCTATTGACATCTTAAGGGATCAGTTGCAATGATTTGAAAGTGATGGGACCAGAAAAATTCACGCAGAATGCTGCTGATTTTGCAGCAGAATTTCTCCCATAATAGAATTTAAGGCAAAGAGCAGTCTGTTATGTTACTTGTGTTGCAAAATAAGCAGCATCCACAAGACCAGCCCTATGGATGATGCTGCCCTTCTTGTACACCCCTTCTTACCCCATCTCAAGGGGGCACTTAGCGTGCCCCTGAGTTGCTTCTCTCTCTTTTTCTGTGCCTCATCCCCAGGCAACATTTTTATACTGGGAAAGCAGTTTAGAAAACACTTTACCTTAGAGCAAACCCCAGCGGGGAAAAGTAGGCAAGGATGTCCTTTCAAAAGTGCAGGAAAAGTGATTCTTTATCATTATCATCATGACAGCTTGGATTGGTAAATAAGTACAGGTGTTGTTGGCTTGCCTTAGTGGGCAAAATGCTTTATTCCCAGCCTAATAGGGATTCAGTAATCAGCTGAGAGACTGAAGGAGATGGATAAGGAGGGGAGAGTAGAAGAAATATCTGGCTGCAAACTTAGTGGGGTCAGTCATGCCTAGTGTTGATGGGGGAATTGCACTTCTGAAAGAGATCTGAGTTAGGCATTTGGAAAATGAAGTGAGGAGCACTCACGGTTCACACACTGGATGTAGGTACAGAAATAACCTGCACAAAGGCAGAAAGAGGGATCAGTGCTACTGAGTTGTTTTAGAGGAAAAGTTAAATTCAGAAAGCGTCTTTAATAAATACCTGCAATGTCATGAGTAGTGAATACAGAAAGAGAACTCAGTATTTCCTGTAATGCAAATAGTGGTGATGTTCGAAAAATCCCAAGGGGCATGGCTGTTCTGAGTGTGCCTGGTCATGAGTGAGATGAATTCAAGAGGTCTGAAACCAGCACTATGCTCTTGTTCAGGTGTGCTCAGTGCACTTGGCACACTTTACTACCTATTCTTGTTCGTAACCAGATCTTAAAACAACTAGACGGAATAATTTCATTGAGGTGTAAGTCACCGCATTATTTACAAAGTAATCCCTCCTGTACATCCCAGCATAAACGTTTTTTACCCAAAGCACTTTGGTCATCACCACGGTACCAGTATAGTCACTACTCATAGCTGTGCACTATCTGCAGCAAGAGTAAATTGAGGCTCCTTTGACCCAGCTGCCTACAAAACCAGGCCATTTCTGGGGGGGTGCCACCTTTCTTTCAGTCTCCCTTGTAGCTGCCCCACTTCCGTTCATCTTTAGCTGACCTGTTCCTTCCTCTTCAAAAGCCCACTGAAAAAGTTTGTGCCGGTAAACGTGGCTAAGTGAGGGCTTTCAGGACAACTGGAAAGAATAGATGTATATTTCCATCATTCCCTCATGTGACATCAATCCAAAGCTATCTAGGGTGCATTACAGGATGGCCAGCAGATCGTGGGAATGTGCTGGTTTGATCCCAGGACTCCTCCAGTTGTCGCAGTGCTTTCTGCAATGCACACCTGAGAGCACTGAGCAGACAGATGGACGGAAACTGCAGTCCCAGGTACCTCCCTAGGGCACTGCATGACACAAGAACACAGCACTGTTTGCAAACACCCTTTTGGACAAAAAGAAAAAGTGCACTGTGGGCAAGCAGATCAAAGCAATGTGATTGCATTTCACGTCTGATGCAGCTCATTTCTGAAGCCAAGGTGAAGAGCCTAATCCAATGTATCATTCCCGTGCAGGCAAACCCTCAGGCTGGCATCATGTCCCATGGAGCACTGTTCCAGTGTGCAGCATCTGCCACTGCTTGCCCTAGGGCTTGGCATCCAGCTGTCCTGCTCCTCCCTCCTCCCTCTGGAAGGTGCCTTGCACTAACTTTGATGGTAGAAATCTAGGCTGCTTTGGGCCCTTTAGTGCACTGAATCTCACTCTGGCCAGTGCTACTTCATCTCTGATCCACCTCCTTGACCTTTAAGCATTCACAGGAGCAGATTTACAGTGATTTAACCTTAATTTTGTGTTCTCTTGTTTGTGCAGATATGATTCTTCCCACTTACCCACTCTCTCCCCTGGTTAATCAATACATCAGCTGTTGATAACAACGGCTGCCAGCCTGCTAGTTGATGGGACAATTATTCTCACAAGGACTTTTATGTCCAGCCTTTAACCTACCAGATCCAGAGCAGAACAGCTGCAAGAGCTTTGAGCAGCAGATGCCCCTTTTCTACTGCAACTGCTGTGTCACTCTCCTTTTGGTCTCTGGCTACTTGCTATGGCAAGATGAAAAAACATTTATTTTCAAGACATTGTAGTATAAAAGGCTTAACTGACTTCTGCCTTAAGGAGATGTGACCTCGCAGCCAGCTCCCAAGTGTCATAAACAGCTATTCTACTGAAGAGGATCAAGCAATCTGATATCATCCCTCACCTTTTCTAAAGATGTATTGTTGGCCATTGGACTACACCTCTTCAACCTACTTCCTAAGGATAAGGTTGAGGTAGAACATGAAAAAGTGAGTGGCCAACATGTTAGCTATATTTCCTGGGCCCTCAGTTCCACTGGAGCCCCGCAGATTTCCTGGATCACCAAGTGTAACTTCAGGTAGTATCTGTGTTACTGTGACTTATGGTAGGAAATGGCCTTATTATCATCTGGCACTGAGATCAGGGCTAAACAAAATCAATTTAAGGCTATACTACTCCTCAGCTCTCTGTTTTTGTTCCAAGTAATGCTCCTCTATATCAAATCATCTATACTGCCGTAGTTTAGGGCTATGAATATATAACCGTGGAGTGTTACTGCTACTGGTCACAAGTTGTTGAACACATTGTCTTTTACCTAAGTCTGCAGTGTTAGAGGTCCAGCAGGTAGACAGTAGGACATTACTGACATCGAGGAAATTCTCAACACTAAGGGAATTCCCCTTCTGCTGATTTCTCCTTCCTGGTCTCAGCCAGAGCACGATTTGCATGATTCATTCATGTGAAGCGTAAAACAAAAATGAATTTACATCTGCACAGCCATCCTTTCACAGTACCTGAATGTAAGCAATTGTTAGTTAGAGGGACAGGAGATGCTTTCAGGACTCCTCTGAAGAGTGCACATCCAGCTGCATAACCTGCAGTTATCTCAAGGCACCTTGCTGTCCCTTCCAGAAGTAATTGGGACTGTCTTTCAGCACTGTGTAAAGCTCTGATGCACTGGATCTGTGTAGCAGTACCAGGGTTAATGGACCTAGCACTGAATGAGCACAAGGAGAGTCTCACACAGAGACATGTGAGGGGCAGGGAGCGGAGAAAACAGGAATGGAAATGGACACCTCAGTACTGAAAAAAATGGAAGAAAGAACCAAGTAAGAGTGGCAAAAAAGAAATAAAAGACACATGACTGAAATACGTACTAACAGATGTAAGATGTTCTATCCCTCACTTAATATATACATGTATTATTAATTATTAATATTTCATTAATTATTTCAGTATTTCATCCCTCATAAAGAGTTGCCAGATTTTTACTCAGCTGGTAGAAACAAAGCAGAAAGTATTTCCTACCCAGTGAAGGCAGGCTTCAAACTTTGATGGTCTTGGATTATTCTAAGTTCCTTTCCATCATTTTTTCTTTCTTTTGGGCTTGCAGTCATGATGTTTATCTCATCCACGCATGGGAAGAGGGGGAGGAATGGGTAGGCTTGACTCGTGCTAACTGTTGGCAACAGTTGTTTAATTTTTTGCAACATGCTCCCAAGTAACAAGAGACTGAGTAAAATATAAATAAATATGCTCTTTGGAAACCCTATACATCTTTATGGCCTACAATACCTTCAAATGGTGGAAAAACACACGTTTGTTCATTTGTCTTTTAAAAAAAATATTTTTGTGAGGATGCTACCTCCCAGTGCTGTAAACAAGGTCAGGAGGCCAAAATTAGTCTGTCCTATTTTGCACAAAACAGTCAACAACTTAAGATGTTGTTGCAATAATCAGAAAATTATTGACCGGTGTCAACACCCCCTTTCTGATAAACTGTTGAAATGTTAATATTCTTGGCAAAATTGTTTTTGCTCTAATTACTGTATCCATCTGCTCTATAAGATTGATTATACTGTGAGAATGTTTGTTCTCTTGTCTCCTGCAATGATGGGCCTCTCCTTGGCTCAGAAACAGTCCTGCCTCAGCTTTACACAGAGACGAATGTGCAGCAGAAATCAAACCAGCATTTAACCTGAATAAAGCTGGATAAAAATGTCCTGAAGGAGTTAATACAATAGGCATTAATGGCTCTTGGATGGATCATCCCTTGGAAAGCTATTGCCATGGCCAGGACCAAAATAGCTGGCCTCCATCCAGCACAGAAGAGAACTGACCAAGAAGGCCACCAAAACACTGCAAGCCCACAAACACTTGGCATATCAACAGTGTTCCTGATTCACTTGAGGAGAAGTTTGGCTAATGGGAGACACCAGGTTTCCTCTGCACCAGCTCCTTGGCAGGATACAATCAAGTTGTCTGTGGGGGAGAGCATTCTCCATCCTGCCTCCATGAGCACCTGCAATGGCTAATGTTATCTGGACTGAAGTAGTTATTCCTGGATCCAACATGTAATATACATCCTATCTGTGGCATATGCCAAAGAAGTCTTAGTGCAAAGTTGGGTATTAATCATTATTAAAGCTAGTCAAAAAAAAAAAAAGAAGAAAGAAAAGAAGAAAGAAAGAAAAAAGAAAAAAGAAAAAAGAAAAAAGAAAAAAGAAAAAAGAAAAGAAAAGAAAAGAAAAGAAAAGAAAAGAAAAGAAAAGAAAAGAAAAGAAAAGAAAAGAAAAGAAAAGAAAAGAAAAGAAAAGAAAAGAAAAGAAAAGAAAAGAAAAGAAAAGAAAAGAAAAGAAAAGAAAAGAAAAGAAAAGAAAAGAAAGGAAAGGAAAGGAAAGGAAAGGAAAGGAAAGGAAAGGAAAGGAAAGGAAAGGAAAGGAAAGGAAAGGAAAGGAAAGGAAAGGAAAGGAAAGGAAAGGAAAGGAAAGGAAAGGAAAGGAAAGGAAAGGAAAGGAAAGGAAAGGAAAGGAAAGGAAAGGAAAGGAAAGGAAAGGAAAGAAAAGAAAAGAAAAGAAAAGAAAAGAAAAGAAAAGAAAAGAAAAGAAAAGAAAAGAAAAGAAAAGAAAAGAAAAGAAAAGAAAAGAAAAGAAAAGAAAAGAAAAGAAAAGAAAAGAAAAAAAGAGAAAAAAGAAAAGAAAAGAAAAAAAGAGAAAGAAGAAAAAATTATTATTTTCTTCGAAAAATGCCATTTTCCCACAGAAAGTCTGGGAGAGATTCAAAACTGCTTTTCCTTTTTGAACAGACATTTTGAATATATGCACAAAAAAGTAACTCAGAAAAAATTCCCTTTGAGCCTTCTTAAACAGAAGATAATCTTTCTCTTCTGAAAAAGATGCTTTTTTCATAGACAAAAATAAAATCAGTTAAAAGCATTTATTTCAGAAGTATGATTTTCAGTGAAAAAAAAAAAGCTATTCTTTTCCATATACAGAATTGCATAGTCACGTCTAAAGAATTCAAAGCCACCTAGCTATCAGCCTGAGATTGCTTTCAGGTTTCTGTTTTGAAAAGATTCTTGGCCTTTGTAAAAACCTTCCAAGTTTCTAACTTCATAGGGTACACTCAGTGCATATGCGCTGTGAAAAGAAGCATAAAGGTTAGAAACTTCCAAAAAGGAAGAAGGAGTTTCTAGATGTTGAAGGGATGGCTTTTTCAAATTTTTAAGTTCTCAACCTATGACTAGATACAGATTTCTTGGAAATTTTATGCAGCATTAAGAACTTCTACTGGGTACTCATTCTCATCTTCGTGTCTGGCCTTTATTTGTGCCAGCGTGGAGTTTTAAGCTATACTTAGCTAACACAGGTTGTTTCCAGGGTCTCAGCTAATGTACCATGCAGGAACATGTTCAGAAGTGTTTAAGGATAAGAGGGGAGAGAGCTGTCAGACTTATTAGAGAAAATGTTAAATGTTAATATAGAGGAATTATATTTTTAAAGGGAAATTCCTTCTCAGGAAAAAATAAAAATAAAAAAATAATAATAAAATTAAAATTAAAATTAAAGAGATTTGGTATATTTAGTGGCTTGTTTAGTGTGCTAATACACTGCCTGCTGATTTGATTTCGTCTGAGAGAAACATCAGTGGGGAGAGAGTGAATGCAGCCCATCCTCAATAAAACATCTCTTTCTTGTCTTCCGGAGTGTTTTCCTTCTCTTCCAGCTTCCCACAGCAGTTCCCAACCCTGAGAAGAGCCAACGCAATACTACATTGCTGCTACCAATGCACTCAGCACACTAGAGCAGGAGGAGCACAGGGGGGTTGCTAGAAGAGAAATGTAGCTGTTTTCTTCTTACTCCAATTAGTTTCTCAAGCCTATGTACCCAAGCACCAGAAATGCTCATTCTGCCACCACTCCCACAAAGCCCCTGAGTCCTTGTGTCTGGTGACTACTGTTTAAAGGACTTTCCACTTGGAAAAGACAGGTTTTGGCTATTGAGAAAGCCAGGGCATGACTGACAAGATCCCTTTCAAACAATAAAATTTTGCTTTGGAACTTGGGAGAAATAAGCCCTGGGCAGCCTATGCTGAAGCCAGCAGGGCTTTCCAATCAGATATGTAGATGACAACTGCTTTAAAAAGACTTTTCAAAATATTTCCAAGCTGTTTTTTGTCATATGTTTATCTCCATACCTTTAGATACACTGGCCTTAAAATGCCAGGTATCTGGCATTGAGCATCATTGGAAACACGTCGTGGAAAGAATATATCAACATAAAGGGCTCTAAATCCTACTGAACACACTGAACTAGAAATAATTCAGCTAGATATAATTATGTTGCCAGTCCAGATCTACCTGATCCACTTCAATCTGAGCGGCCCAGTTCAACTGCTGGTTGTTCTGATGCTCTTCAATGGCACGACTCTTGGCTATGTGAGCATCTCCATGACATACCTTTACAACCACGTTCTCTACTCAGACAGCAATATCTTTGTGTAATGCAGTGGCCCAGATGAATTCGTCTCTGCACTGCCAGTTGCTCTGCTTCCATTGCTGTAACTACCCCCATAGGGCATCTGCCATCATCCAGGAATCAGTGTAGAGGTAGTGCACTGGCCATTTGTCCCATTCAGCATTATCTAAAGCCTGCTGAGTGGCCTTTTGCAAACTGGTTCAATTCACCTTTTCCTTCAGTAGGAGGGAAAAGTATTAAAAGTTATAGTCTCTACCTCAGACAAAAACTAATTCCTAAGAAAAGGACACTGAAAGCAGTGGAGACCTTGTGCTCAGTAAAAAGCAATTGGGAAACCCAGAAATCCTAAGGGAAGGAAGGTTTCTGAAGGATTTCAGCTGCTACAGTTGCTCTTTGAGCAGGGACCTGAATATTTTCCCTATGTCCTCTGAACAAAATACAGGGAGGAATGCAGTGACTGAATTAGGCTTGATAATTTCCTGTCTGCCTGCAGTCTCAGACTGACATCCTGACGCTGTCCTACACTGAAGGACTATTTCAGAAGCTACCTTTACAGGCACACTGGATGTAATGCAGTTGTATTTTTAAATGAAATCTTTGATTATGGAGAACAATCCCCTGGCTAGGGATGTGTGCAACAGAACCACACAGTCTGTGGGGGACCGTGCTTATCACAGCAAAATCGCCTTCTCAACTGTTCAGTGTTGCTGCCGTGTCATGTTACAGTAATAACTGCAGATGAAGAGCTTTTAATTCATTGATAAAAGCAGAAGGCTGAAGTAGCTGGCTAGCTGTAATGAAGCTTATTATTCTGCAGCTAATTTGCCGATTATATTAGAGTTTTGTTTCTGAGTACTTGTACCAGAAGACAGTATTATCAACACAACATCTAAACATAGAAGGTCCTGGGAAGAATGTTAATGAGCTATCACCTACCTCTGCAAAGGTCTTAGTTATAAATAGTGAGTAGCCTAAGTATAGATCAAAACTCTCCCTCAAGAGCATGCAACCTGTGTAAAATATGATTACTCATTTGGAACATAACCAGAAAGTAATGGCTAAGTCATGTCTCATTTATAAGATTGTGGTTCCTTTAATGACAGTAAATGGATGAGGGCTCAGCTGAAGCACCCTGGATCAGCAGTGGGATTCCCACACACCCCCAGCAGCAACAGCCACAGCTTGGAACCCCATCCAGGGAGAAAAGATGTGCATTAAGGAGCTCTTCAGCACCCTGTTCACTGCCTTTCTCTCTTCTGCCTCCTAATCTCGCAGTCTGGAGGCTTGGAGCTACTCAAAACTGCTGTAACAGTGGACATGTTCCTTCCTCCCACCCCTACAGATTTGATCCCCTGAAGGTCTTGTCTCTTAAAGGTGTATCTCCTTGCGTGCCAGGACACAAAAGCAATGTCACAATACACAAATGTAAAGAGAAATGAAACATATGACATCTAGGTAACCAACGATCAGTAAGATCTAAGTGCACCTTCAATCAGTGAAGTACCTGGGCATCTTCCTGCAAATACTGAGAATGTATTTTTCTTTTTCCTAAAAGTTCTTTCAACATTTCTGTTGGAAAAGGAATACTTCATATCTTCCTGCTTTGCTCTCACCAGTCTTCTGCCATATGCAGACTCCTTCTGAGGGCTTGTGAGAGCACCATATCATGCCAAAAGCATCTCCTTATATCATGCCGTTGAGTCTCCTTGAACATCCTTGTGATAAAAAACAAAGTGTCACAAAGGTTTCTAAGGGTGAGGAGGGGAAAAAGATGATTTAGTTGTTTGAAAACTTCATACATATTACTAGTTATTGCTAGGCTTATGAGAAAGCCATATATCAAGTTAGTATTTGGCAGGTTTAAGCTAGACCAAAGCACAGCAGAAACTGCTGTAGGACATACTTTGGTTTAAATGGAGCTACACTGTAGTTCAGAGGGGCTATTTATCCTAATCCACAGAAACCCATAATTGCTTTGCAAGCTCCCTGCCTGTTCAAGGGTGTTACAAGCCTCAGAGTTTCTCTTCTGCATTGTGTCCAGCCAGAAAAATTGATCTACTATTACTAAGAAAAAAAAAAAAAAGGAAAAGGAAAAATGCAACAAAATCCTTGTTTTCTTTAAAACACAACACAAAGTACACTGCATCATGTATTGTCTCTTTTTTCTATTCTTTAAAATATTGCTACCAAAAAATTTGTTTTCATTTCCCAGCAGCGGTGTGGTCCAGTTGCTAAAATCACCTTAAAACTGCAGTACACAACTGATTCGTAAAGGCAAAAATTTATAGAGATATTAATGCCAAACTGGCAATAGCAGACATCGAGCTAAATGGTATCTTCTGTCCCCAGAGTCAGAGCTGTGGCTGTGGGATGAGTGTGAGCATCTCCCTGGGCAGCCCAGAGGGGATGGTTTGGCTGCAAGGGTCTGGGGTCCGAAGCCAACTTTGCTCATCTTTTTGCACAGCCTTCTAGATGACCCCTGCCAAGACAGGAGCCCCTTGGATATAGGAGCAAAGAAACCTTTCAGCCCAGCCTGAGAGACCCACTTAATAAGACCCTTGCTTTTTTTCCTGAAAAGGGACATTTGGGGGTCAGTTCCACCCTAAACCGTGCAGTCTGTGCTCCAGCACATGCTGATTAGCCATGAAACACCAGGCTGCCAAAGGCAGCAGGCATGCTGCATGCCAAGCAGCTTTTCAGGGCAATGTCTGAGCTGCTCCCGTCCTGGTCCCACAGCAGGGCATGGAGTCCCTACATCCCCACAGAAGGGTTTCTTCTCTGTGAGAGGTGGAGGACCAGTGTGTGATATCCACGGTCTTTATGAAGGAAAATGTTTTGCAAAACAGCTGAGGAGGTGGACAGTGAAGGCAAAATCCTCTCCACAAGCAAATGTCAATGTACCAGCATGACATCCTTTGTGTATAGGATATTTTGCCTATTAGAGACCAATCCACGTAGCTGCAGGCAATCTAGACTCCTTAGGGAAACAGAAGGTTGCCTACTTAGACTTATTAGGATGGTAAATGGCTGAGCAGCTGGATGAACAGGCAAAAATAAACTACCTGATATTCTTCCAAGTGCTATACAGAAACCATCCCCATTTCTCTTCACTTAGCTTTGCAAGGCCAAAGGGGTTGAGACACTTAACATTCAGGACACTGGAGTCCAAACCATCAAAACATAAACAGCTTTGAAAATGTGTATGTCTTAGGAGTCACAGTCCAACTGACTTTCCATTAGGTTTTTGAAAACAGAGTCGCCTGATAAGGTAAACTAGAATAGTTGGGATGTTTTGAAGAAATGACCTGGCACATAAACAGCTATTGCTGTCCTGTATAGGACTCACTCCCAAGACCTGGCAAGATTAAGGCAAAATATTATGTTTCCTAAAAAGACCTACTTCAGTAAGGAGAAAAGTTTTGTTCAAAGCACAGTCTGGACAGAACAAGGCGGTAGACACCAAGCCACAACTACCAGAAGAACCAGCACTGTGCCATGTAGCAATCACACAGCCATGACAAAATTGTCAGGGCTTGTCCATATACAATAAGATTAACTCTTTTTGTGTTTTAGTTAATTTTCTGTTTTTGTTTTTGTTTTTGTTGTTGTTTTTTTGTTTGTTTTTTGTTTGTTTTCTATCAGAGTAATGTTTCCAAAAAACTTTTTTTTTTTACTTTTTTGTTGGCAACTTTACAGAGCCTTTGTTTGTTTAGGAACAGAGCATTAGATATGAAAAGTTACTTCTTGTACGCTGCCTTGAACTCATGACCCATAAGTTACATCTATACCATAGAATCAGTCACTATTGATTTCCTTTTCTATTTTCCAATACTTCTTTTTTTTTCCATTGAAAGAAATAAATTCTATCCAGCAGTATACACTGTAGATTTCTTTGCACCTTTATACCACAATGAAGTTGAGAGAGACCCTGTTTGATTGCCAGCCCTCTTCTGAAACCTCCTGTTCTGTGGCCCTTGAACATGGAGGCCAACATTTTCCAGCAGGTTGTGTAGCGTTAGGCATCTGAATCCATATCTATATATGTAAATAAAGTTAGCCCTGCTTTTCAGAGGACTCTCAGATCCCATCAGTGGGAGTTTTTATGGACAGAAGACTGAATAAGCATTGCAGGATTTAATTAGTACTATTACCCAAAGGAGTGCTTTAAAGATGGCTATATCAGAGGATGCTGATACAGTTCAGGAGATAACTGTTGTTGTTTTTTTTTTTCTTCTGCATA
Organism: Cyrtonyx montezumae; assembly: GCF_038088225.1. NCBI lineage: Eukaryota > Metazoa > Chordata > Aves > Galliformes > Odontophoridae > Cyrtonyx > Cyrtonyx montezumae. Next base: position 109,052,618 of record NW_027072089.1, read on the forward strand.
TAAGCTTTCAGTGATGCTTTAGAGAGGAGGATATTCTTTCTTAAATGTTAAGTTCAGCTACATGCTGCTTGAAGTAGTATTTATTTGATTATTACATCACACACTAAGAATGTCAGTACTTAAAAAAAAAAGCACGAAAACCTGGAGTAAGAGTAAGAAAGCTGTGTTTCTTCAGACCTGTGCTTAACTGCAGACTTAATGGAAGAACAACCAAGGACAGTTAAAAACACCTTTAGGAGTTACAGGTAGCACAAACCCACATAGCTTCTCAAAATGAAAGGTACAATGCACTAGTCTGTGGGCTACATGAGAGATCTCATCACATGTATCCTTGAAAAAGGAGGAAGTTTGATGTCAAAAACCCCCCAAAAATTTATGATTGTCTTCAGCTGGAGTCTCAGCTGGTGTAAATCAGCATAGTACAGCTCTGATGATTTGGATGGAGTGACTTTGATTTATACAGGCTGTGCTGGACTGCTGTGCAAATCTGCTTCGTACATATCCAAAGAAAAATAATACGAAAAAAATAAGGAGAAGGAGAGAGCTTTCTAGATCTACTATATAAAATGAGACAGTGAAATCTGCACCTATATCTTCTTTAGGAACAAATAGTTATTTTACTGCTTAACAGCCCCAAAGTACAAGGGCAAAAGTTTGAATTTTGAAAGTGCCACAATGACATTTGAAAAAATTTGTGTAACGAAATTAAATTGCAAGCACGTATATTCCTGTGCTTCACACAACTTCAGCTGGACACCTCAAACTCTGTTTATGGTCTTGATCTTCCCACGTTCTTAGTTTTTACTGTATTATATATCTACTTGCAGTGAAGCTATGAAGCTTGATACGTGGATGTCTGTCTGTGGCTAGGTCAGGTATAATGTTGTTCATAAAATGAACAAAATAGATTATCTGCACAGACCAGCCCTTATGAATAGTCAGATGACTTCAGCCCAGTATTATGTAGAGCAGGGTTTGCAGTGGGTTTTCTTCTTTCAGAGAAGAAGACAAAGAAAAGAGATGTAACACAGGCATTTTAAGAGAATATAAGAATGCAGGACAAAAATGAAACAGAATATGTGTGACTTCTGAAGAGAAAACTGGGATTATAAATGTCAAGAAGAAATTTCAGAAAGGAATATTTTAGCTTCCCTGAAAGGGACTTACTGATATTCTTAAGGCCTTTCAGGGGAAAGATAAGTTAAAGAAAAATTACACAAATTAATTTTACATTGAATTTGGCATTTCCCATCTTGCCCAATAGGAGAGAGAGCTGTATTTGGGAAACATGCTGCAAAGTATACAGCTTATTTGTTCAGACTAGTACTTGAGAGGTTACCCTAGATAAAGCAGGGTAAACTGAAGCAGAATCTTTTGGAAGGGGTTCTCAGTTCTCGTGGAGAGCCCATCCTCCCTCTTGCAGGGGTCAGTGGCAGAGAGGAGAAGCAAGCACTATGCTGGGATGAGCAGGGACAGAGGACAGTAAAGGTGGGGGACTGCTCCCTGCTGGAGCTGTTGTCATACAATGGGGGGCATGTGTCCAGAACCAAAAGCTGGGAATGAGCCAGCGAAGACCAGCAACAGCCTCAAGGCTGCCTCTCTCTGGGCCTCCAGCCACCTTCAGAGAGATCTTCAGCTGGTGAAAGGCAGTCATTCTAGAATTATGCTGTCTCTCACCTCCCAAATATCAGCCCATGAGATCCCTTTTCCATTCCTACAGATTTAGTCATTTATTCAAACTCATTTCACTCACCTCTCACATTAAATCCCTGCTTGTTTATCAGGCCTGAATTTGTCTGGATATTCAGCAGTCTCTACATATTCAGTTTAGAGTAGAACAATGTAAGAGAAGAATGCACAGAGGTTTACACAGGTTTATGCTGAAAACAGATCCATTCTACTGACATTTTTAATATTTTCTAAGTATTGAGGAGTTGGACTAAACTACTGGAGTAAAAAGTAATTGAACGATGTGTCATTTGAGAACTCATCTCCCTGATTGAGGCACAAAAACAGCAGGAAGAGACACTGTAAAACAGAAACCAGTAAGTATCACCACTCTAACTAGAGCCTGCAGTGTGTGTGCATGTGTGTAAGAGACAGATGAAAGATTTAGTAGATAGATGGCAAAACAGGTGACATGACTTCTGATTCTGACTTATGGAAAGTGATACCTTCGTTGAAGTACATCCCGTTCTCCAAATCCTGACATTAAGATGAATAGCAGCCAAACAGCAACTTTGATATTTGCAAGAGCTCAAATATTGATTGCACTACTTATTAATGAGTTTCATTCATAATAAATACATGGTATGTTTGCACAAAGGAGGTGTTTTCTAGGAGAGGCATTACATGCTGTATTAAACAATGAATAATTTCTTAATCTTAAATGTGAGTAAACAGCAGGATAGTAAGTGTCACTGTTATAAGCAATTTCAGGAAGATGCAAGTGTAGCAAGTGCTCCAGCTCAACAAATGAGGCATCTTTCAATCCAAATGAAGATTTTCTTAATAGCTATTGTTACATAAGTTCATAAGTTCATAAGTTCATAAGGTTGGAAAGGACCTATAAGATCATCTAGTCCAACCATCCTCCTATCACTATCTCTACCCAACTACTAAATTAAGTCCTTTAGCACCTCATCTAAACGCTTCTTGAACAGCGCTAGGGATGGTGCCTCAACCACCTCCCTAGGCAGGCCATTCCAGTGCCTGACCACTCTTTCAGAAAAGAAATGCTTCCTGAGGTCTAATCTAAATCTTCCCTGGCGCAACTTGTGGCCATTCCCTCTCGTCCTGTCATTACTTATCAGGGAGAAGAGGCCTACCCCCTCCTCACCACAACCCCCCTTCAGGAAGTGGTAGAGTGCAATAAGGTCTCCTCTGAGCCTCCTCTTCTCCAGACTAAACAATCCCAGCTCCCTCAGCCGCTCCTCATAAGACTTGTGCTCCAGGCCCCTCACCAGTTTTGTTGCCCTTCTCTGAACACGCTCCAGGGCCTCAATGTCCTTCTTGTAGTGAGGGGCCCAAAACTGAACACAGTACTCGAGGTGTGGCCGTACCAGAGCTGAGTACAGGGGGATGATCACCTCCCTGCTCCTGCTGGCTACACTATTTCTAATACAGGCCAGGATGCTGTTGGCCTTCTTAGCCACCTGGGCACACTGCCGGCTCATGTTGAGCCGAGCATCAACCAACACCCCCAGGTCCTTTTCCTCTCCACATTCTTCAAGCCATTCTGCCCCAAGCCTATAGCATTGCATGGGGTTATTGTGGCCAAAGTGCAGGACCCGGCACTTGGTCTTATTGAACCTCATCCCATTTTGCTCAGCCCAGCTGTTCAGCCTATCCAAATCCCTCTGAAGGGCCTCCCTACCCTCAGGCAGTTTGACACATCCTCCCAGCTTTGTGTCATCTGCAAACTTACTGAGGGTACACTCAATTCCCTCGTCTAGGTCATCAATAAAGATATTAAACAAGATGGGCCCCAAAACTGACCCTTGGGGGACACCACTCGTAACAGGACGCCAGCTGGACTTAACTCCATTAACCACTACCCTCTGGGCACGGCCCTCCAGCCAGTTCTCCACCCAGAGAAGAGTGAACCTGTCCACACCACGGGCTGCCAGTTTCCTTAGGAGAATACTGTGGGAGACCGTGTCAAAGGCCTTGCTGAAGTCCAGGTAGACTACATCAACAGCCTTTCCCTCATCTACCTGTCTGGTCACCCAGTCATAGAAGGAGATGAGGTTGGACAAGCACGACCTGCCCCTGGTGAACCCGTGCTGGCTGGGTCTGATCCCTTTATTGCCATGCACGTGTCGTGTGATCTCCCTCAATAACATCTGTTCCATAACTTTCCCTGATACCGAGGTCAGGCTGACAGGCCTGTAGTTCCCCGGGTCTTCCTTACGGCCTTTCTTGAAGATGGGAGTCACATCGGCAAGCCTCCAATCTTGTGGGACCTCTCCAGATAACCAGGAAGTGGTTACAACCATGAGGTGTTCTGAGCTAGAAATTTCTGCCATAATTAATGACAGCTAAAGATTTTGATTTTTTAAACACTGAATTCCATTTTGTTGGGTTTAAACTTTGTGACTAAATCTGTGATGGAAAATTTATATGTTGCCCTTTTACTGCTCCTCCTACTCGGAGTAGTTACTTTTACAAAATCTCTAACATTTTGTTTTATTACTCGCTATGTAGATCTTTTTCTAAGAAAACACTACCTTCAGAAAACAGCCAACACATCTGAAATTCAAAGAAAATAGTAAATCATTAAAACTACACAAAATAGGTATTTCAAAAACTGAGGTTTGACGTATTTCTTAAAGACTATGTTCTCCAAACTCCTGATCAAGTTGCCATTTATTGTAATGAAATAAAATATGAGATCTTTAGTTTAGGAACTAAAATCTCATAGGTCTCAGTTATCCCCAGAATTGCTAGGTGTTTAATTTTTACAATTGAGGTCTAACATAAGAAGAGAAAACTACGTTGATAAGCAAACCATCTAAACAACAATAAGAAGACCACTACTTTACAAGGACTACTCTGAAAGTAACAGCTCCTATCTTATTAAGTTGGCCCATGATGTCAGAGGTGCTATGACAGTAGATGCTGAACCTTCCCACCAATATTCCATTATGTTTTGTTTCCATGAGACAGATGGCAACAGAGGGGCAGTCTGGCAAAATGGTGTCAGACATGGAACTGCAGATGAATCAAAGATATGGCACTGAATGCCTTCGTGCAGAAAAAAATGGCACTCACTGACATTATTGATGCCTGCTGAACATTTATGGAAAGAAAACAGTGGATGTGAGCACAGTGAGCACAGTGAAGTGGTGGGTGGTAAGTTTCAGCAGTGGCAACAGTGGGTCCCCTTTGCTGGTGCTGATTTTTATGAGCAAAGCATGCGGGCTCGTGTTCATTGCTGATGAAAATGCATAGCTAAATGGAGATTGTTGAACAAGGGTTTTGTAGCTGATGATTTTCTCTATCAAACAGTGTTACAGTGCTCTTTGTATCTGCTGTAGTTTCCATTGAAAGAAATAGGTGATATTACTTTCAGGATGACCTTAGGGTCACCTTCAGGGTGAAGCATGTATCCAATATGCAACTTTTGTTGCAGAGGTGTTCTCTCAGTACAGATATTTGAGATTGAGCTACTTGAAGAAATGAATGCACTTTCTTTTCTTCGCAGCTAATAACCAGAGGCCTCTGTTTGCTCAGTTCTCCAGGGACCTCTTTCCAGACTCACTGAAAGAAAAGGTGTACTCCACCCAAGAGCATGCTCCCAGCTGCCTTGCCTGCTGAGTGCTGTGGCTGAGACTTGCCATCTCTGCCCCAGGGATAACTCTCCCTCCAAGATGCAGGAAACTGACCTGAAACCTCAGCCAAAGCCCTACACTGAGGCAGGTGCAACTGTTTCAAATGACAGTGAGGAGCAAATCCTTCCTACAGAGAGGCACAGCTAAGAGCACAGAGCTCAACAGCACGGATAGAATTCTCGATGCTTGAGGAGAATATCCCAGATATTCATGGATAATGGAATAAATAGTTAAGACTCCTCTGAGGTTGTGATTAATTATGTGATTCATGGAATAGAAAGCCACTAAAAGCAGGCACGTCCAGCCTGCAGCCCGCACACGGCCTGGCCCAGCTTGTCCAGCAGCTGCACGCCGCCTTCCACCATCATGGGGGCAACTCTGTCCTACTGAGAGGTCTGGTACACAATTGACACTCAGCAACAACTAAACATCAGTGTGAGATAAATACCATCTAGGCTGGAATTGGTACATGAGGAGGGAACAGTGCAGAGAAAGATATCCCCTGCTTCTCAACCACATCTTATTCATGTCACTGCTTTTTGGCCATTTGTACATACAGCAACTATTTTCAAGGATGAAGGAGCACAGAAAGAGTAAAATCTCATCAAAAATTCACTGGGAGTGAGAGTCCCCTGTGGGGAGGTAACTTTGGGGGCTGTTCTCCTGCCTGTGGGCAATGACTTCATCCTCGAGGCCCCACAGCCACAGCAACTGATGAAGGTGTTGATGAGCCAGCCAGTGAGCAGTGCAGAGATGGGTCCTGTGCTGGGCTCTATGCACTGTCAGCTCTACCACTAAACCAGGTGTTTCCAATCTGCAATCCTGGACAGACTAATGCAGCCCTGCTTGATCACAAGCTTTTAACATTATTATGTGACTTTTAGCGATATTTTTGATGAGTTGATGGTGCGTAGATCAAGCATGGACTGTGTAGGTGACAATGGAACACTGTGGAAGGAGGGCACCGTGCCTCTGTCTCTCGTGCCTCTCACACATACACAGGTGAATCAAAACCCATATGTATTGCATGTTACACGTGCTTGTGTTAAGTTAAATGCAGTGATTACCCATAATAAAATTTTAACCTATCTACATAATATGTTGTGCCTGTGAAGATATGCATGTTTTGGTCAAGGTCAAATATTCCACAAATTTGTTTTTGTTGCTCTCTCTCTCTCTCTTTTTTTTTTTTTTTTTTTTGGTTAATTTTTTAATGTATATACATTCACTATACTGTGTGTTTTATATGCATCTCAAGACAATTCCTCTTCATTCAATGCAGCCAAGACAAGACAAAAGGTTGGACACCCATGCATTAAAGTATTTTCAAAAAACTTACAATAATGTTGTAACATTTCACTGTTACCTTAGGCACCCTATTTTCTACCAAATTTCATATCAAATACTAGCTAGCAAGAGTGTCCTTGGGAGGAACTCGTGCCTGCAACTGGAGCACTACTATCTAAATCTTGAGCACACAAACATTAGGCTATATCTGTGAAGTGGCAGCTTCAAAGTTATATCCTTGGCTTCAGCATGGATCCACTGAGACCCAAACTCTTTTATTAGCTTCTTGACAGTGGTGGCAGCCTCTTGGATGAGAGTAGCATCACTTAGTTTTGAGAAACAACATATGGTACTTAGATTCCAGTGGTTGCCAGCTTTTGATGTAATTAGCCATGATCCCTGAACATCTGCACTCATCAGTTAGCCTTTAGGTTGGTGATCTATTGTTCTGCATTGGAACTGAGATTACTCCTTCTCTGGGCATGCTTCCTTCAAGAATGTTGAATATCTTCAGCTTAGGTTATTAGCTTAAAAACCCTGTGAGCACACTGTAGAAAGAAATCCCATTATAGATTATCACCTCGTCACACTTGAAAAGTTCTCCTGAGACGGGAAAAAGCAGACTACTTAAAAGGCACTGTAGGACAGCGAAGGACCTCAGTACATGATGGTAGTGTCAAGACAGAAACAACCTCCTCAGAGCAGCCATTTTTCCTTAATCACGCGTGTAGGTTGATATGGTCAGACTTACTGTCATGCACAGACAGAATTCCAGTAGACTTATAATGGGGAAAACTGAATTTAAAAGACAAGTCAGAAGAGTCAAGAGGATGAAATAATTTCAACATTTTGCTGGAAATTTTCTTACATTTTTGAACTGACAAAGAGTGAAAGCTGCACGTTGTGACTGAAGAATAACCATTTATTCAGTATTTTTTTTTCCATTTGAATTGCAAAAACAAATTAACAAATTATTTGTGACCACTTATAACCTTGGATTACCAGATGGATTGAAAGAGACAACAAGACAAGAGGGAAAAACCATTAGTTAAAAAAGTAATCTCGTGGAAGCCATATGGGCTGTTTAGGCAATTAGGATTATTCATAGAAGAAGGGACTTAAAGAGTCTTTCAGAAAGTCCATTATCTTTGATAGCAAGGTTACACTGGGCTATGTGAACTCTCTGGAAGAAGAACGATGCCAGAAGGAAAATTGAAAAGAAAGAAAGCTCAGAAATGACAGCTACATCTAGAACAGCAAAATAAAAAAAATAAAAGAACTGAAAAATAGTTTCCCTGGCCATGGAGGTCTAGAAAACAGTAATTATTAATCATAAATATTAATCTGGGGCAGCAAAAAGAGAGAAGAAAAAATTATCTTTGTGAATGCTGGCATTCAACAAGAAATCACTCATTTTTGCAATCTCTATATTTCTAACACTCATGCACTTAAATAGAGGACACCTAACAATGGCTAAGGAGACTGTTAGCACTTGAAATTGTCAGGCTTAGTTGAAATAATAGTCCATCTCCTCACTAAATAAGAGAAGGCAACCATATAGTCTATATTTTACTTTCTTAAAGTAACTTGAAGACTTCCTGCCCAGCACAGTTTCTCTGAAACATAATCATACACTGAATTTTAGAATGAGCATTATTCTCAGGTTAAGCCTGGCCCTTAGTCAGTCCAACTGGTTTGCCCAACAGTTGGTAGGCATTTTAGGGTACTCCAAGCAGGATTATCTTTCATTGACACATTACAACAGTCCTAACAGGCTTAAAGTCCAGTCCTGATTTGTAGTGGAAGCTCATTATGCTGTATGAATCCTGCACTCAGTGTACTCTCAAGAGGATTACAATCCTTTCCATATGTAAGGGATAAAAACTTCCTCTTTCTGAGAAGTTTTTCAAAAGAAAGCAAGCTCCTTCAGGTAAAGGTACAGTTGGGTTGTGTAAGAGGCCCTGAAAAGTAGCATTCAGCTAGAAACTAGTTAAGATAACTTCAAACGATGAGCAAGAAAAGAATATTTTCCCTAATTTGCAGTGGCTTTTCTATAATTGACTGCTCTCACGAACATTGCAAGAAGATGACTGTCCTATCACCTTGAACGATGGGGGAACATGGGGAATTCATTCTTATTTAAACTATTATGAAGATCTTTCAGTTTTTGGCCTGAGAGAAAAAAAGACCAAAGGGCATTTAAAGTCTGAACTTTTTCCCCTCAGCATTTTCATCAGCTGACACAAAGCTGGCCAATTTATTGCTCTGACTGACAGCAGCTGATCAAGTGCTCCCACAGCCACTATCACAGCGTGAAACATTGGGTTCAAAATGGTGATGGGTTCATTTGCTGTAATTCTAAATGGGACAGAGCCCAAAACCAGGATCCCAGTTCCCTTGAACTCGAGCTGTTCAAAATTCACATCCACATGAAAATCTTCCTGCTCAAAGCCATCACTACTTAATTTACCAAGGCTGTTACTGGCACAGCACTTCATTCTGGCTGTCTTCACTAGCTCTCATGCGGAGGCCTAGTAAATTACGCAGCTGGGAATGCAATAACATCTGAAGCAATTGACCCATGCAAGGATAGTGATATCACTTACAGTGCTGCAGTGCTGACACTGGACAGAGCAGTGCTGTCCTCCACCAAGGGGACTGGAGGTTGGTTCCCTGATCTCCCACATGCAAGTAAATCTGTTAGGTATCAGTAGCATTAGATGCCTCTGACTATTTGCAGATATGATTTCCTTTAAACAGGGCTGCTTCCACATTTCTTATGAAACCCTGTTAGTGAGCAGTGCTGCAGCACATAGAAGGCCTTCTTGTGTAGAGGCTTCAGTCCTTCTAGTGAAGCATTAGCTTGGCCTTCATGTGGGGACTGCTAAGTCACAGTCTGAACTACTGAATGAGCACCTGAAGGAAAGAGCTGGTCAGCCCTGGGAGCACAGGTGAAGGCAATTAGACCTCATTTAAGGGCTGTCTGCCACTAAGAAAGGCTTTCTTGTTGGAGTTCTTTCCCTGAAAGCCTAGATCCTCAGAGATAGTTGAGCGTTCATTTTCCTTCCTTTTGTAACATCTTGTTTGTATTGATCCCTTTACAGGTTATCTTGTATATGTGCTGCAGAATTGGATGAAAACTCAACAGCTTCTCATTCATATTATCAGTATTCTCATTTCTAAAGCAGACAGTGTATAGAAATGCGACTACCTGAACCAAAGGCTTAGAGAATGGCTGGTTTGTTTGAGATTCAGGAGATTGACCCCAAATATGGTAAAAGTGGGTTACAAATGGGAGCCAGAGAGGCCAGAAGAGCATGCAGTGTAGGTGTCAGACAGGCAATGATAAAAATATTTTCCTGTATGCTCGTCCTTAACGTGGATTCTTTGAGAACAACCACCACAGTGCTTCTCTCTGCTCAGGTCTAGCCCAAGCTGACTTCTACATGTGATTGCAGACTCATAAAGGGATCCCTTTCAAATGACAAAATCTTCCAGGGGACTCCTCTGCTCTCCTCACTATTTCCCTGCCATTAAGGGCTCTAAAGCTGCTGTTTCTATTTCCTTCAGAGGAAAATTTCCCCTAGGAGTAGAGAGGGACAAACTATGAGTTCCTGGCTCAGCTCCAGATCCTACACATACCTGCAACCTAGCAGCTAAGAGAATAACTTTCACTCTGCAAAGGGAGTATCAGAGCAGCAGTGTTACCCATGAGATTGGGAGCTTTCCTGGTTTCAGACAAAAGCACTTTACCTCCTCCCTTCAAAGCAGGTTACCTCCATACAGAGCTTCCCACAGGACTGACGCTAAACAGTGTGCCCTGTGCTAATGCTCCTGACTAGCTTCGCTTCACTTTCTGTCTGAAGCATCAAGTATTCACCATGAGTGCTGAGCTACATATGGTGCAAGGTATACATTATTCCACTGGCAGCCATTACATGACACGGTAGCTAAAATAAAGTAACAGGTAGATATATTTTTCTTGTTAATCACAAAACTAATTTTCTATTAAAATGTATGAGGTGACAAAATCTCAAAAATCTCAACAAACTCTTTAAAGCTATTACTAGAGGATAAAGCATTCCTCCAAAGTATTAATATTAACATCATTAAAAGAGTTTTATCAAAAGTGTGCCTTTATCTCCAGATTGCAAACAATAGCAGCCTGAAGGAGAGATATGCCCTTGAGTATTGTGGTATGAAAACCAACAGCAGTTTTAGAGCCACATAAAGTCTTCTTGTGGCTTCAAAATTAGGGAAAAAAATTCTTGGAGCCACAATTAGAAGAAGTAATAGAGTAAATGAATCTATTTTTCATCACCTTGGGCTCTGAAAAGAAAACATTTGAGAATTATATTGATAAGAGAAAGAGCTAAGATATTCAAATGCATTTAATGTTGCTTTAATTGATTAAACTAGATCAGAAACATTTGAAAATGCATAAAAGAGCTGTTTCTGCATAAATATTCAAAATATATCCAGCTCAGAAAAAAGGTGCTGCTTTGTACATATAAGTGATACAAGATGCCTTATCTTCTGTAAATCCGATAAGGTCTTGAAATGCAGGAGATGAATGGTCTTGAGGGCGTAGGGTGCTTTTTTCAACAAGCCATTTGTGAACACCACAGAACTCTCTCCCTCCTTTGTACTTCTGGTAGTCCAGGACTTCACAAAGTGGATCTGAATTAAAGCATGAAAAATTTTGGTTCTACTGAGTAAACACATTACTTTTGTTCAAAATTCTGATGGCGACAGTAAGTTATAGATAAAGACTTATTGAGATAAATTCATCTTCCCAGTGTATGATTTTTCACAACAGGTCAATACCCTTTCGGCTCTCAGGATAAGGGCCCAGTGTTTGAAAATGCTAATTGACTCACACATGCCAAGAGCACACTGTTTGGTATCCCTGTCCCTTAGATCCTCAAATACCCGTGTAGAATAGTTCACTATGCCCACTCCTCATTCCCAGGTGCCAGTGGTCCTGCACTAGCTGTGTAGTAGTGATTCTTTTCTTATTTGCTGGCACCTTGACACTTGCTAATTTGCAATCTGACTTCTTATAAATCCTGACAGTGGATTATTTCAACAGATTTATAGAAGAGGTCTTGTGGGGACAAGGGGCTGGCTTGGGTGAGACGACAGAGGAAACCAAAAGCTAGGCCATTTGAAGGCCCGTACTAGTGTCAGGATTCCCAGTCTTTACAAGGTCCCTTTAAAATGTTTCTTTGTTTTGTGATCATAAACTCAAAATAGTCCCCTTTGCCACATCACTGTAACACTGCTTTGAGATGAGGAAAATACAAGGATATTGTACTGTAGATGTCTGTCTCCCAGCTGCATTGAGTGATGAGGCTCTCTCTTCCCTGTATGTTCATAAGAGGTAATTTCTTCTTGAGTCTCTCCATAAAAAACTCCTTACAGGGAGCCCACCATTAATCTTGAGCACAGTAAGTATTAGCCAACATGGTAAAAAGAACATTAAAAAAATCTTGTCCCTAAGCTGCAGAAGCCTAAATAATGACAGTAATAGCATAATCTCATTCTCACACACAAAGTTGTTAACTGACAAAAATAGAGTTCATGCAAAACAGAGTACACAATCAGAGCAGAAAAGCACAACTTTCTCTACTAATTCCCAAATAAATAACACAAAATATATTGTTTTTAAGTGCTTCATTTATTTTAAAGAAACACTTCTAAAAGAAGTGTTCCAATGACAGACCAGGAAGAGCACTTTATAAAAAGAGATTAATTATATCCTGAAAGTTACAAGTGTCACTGAGTAAGAGGACTGCTGAATAAAATACCAATATACCATCCTACTCAGCCACCCATTTGGGCTAGGCCTGATCCTGAATTTCCAGCTGAGAACTGGAATTATTTAGCAATTATTTAGCTGAGCATAAATATTTAGAGACAGTTTCTGCTAACAAATCTTGCCTCAAGGAGCCAGGCCCATAACAATATTCTTGGCACTAGTTTTCCACACATAAATCAACCCCCTAACTTCACACCTTCCTTATTTCATTTTTACAATTTTGTAGAATGCTCAGCCTGGTTTATTTATGTGGTGCTGCATCTAGTGTTCTCTATACGATGGCTGTTATTACATCTAATTCTGGCTACAGTGCCACCATTGAAAGCAGCCATACAACATTAAAACAAGAGACAGGGGAAATAGGATTCTTAGAGAAGTGGTTAAAAAATAAAATAAAACATTCTTCTAGCTAGGGAAATCACAGACAAACAAAATATCTTCCTTCCCCTCGAGTTCTGCTACAGATCCTTGCTTGCTTCCCCCCCTCCTGTATATAGATAGAAACCAGTCAGTCAACTGATTGCCCTTGAGGGACCAGCAAAGCGTAGGAAGAAGCAAATGTAGTAATTTAGGTGTTCATCAAACATGTGGACAAGGAAGGCTTGGCTCTGGATTGAGCAAGAAGAAAGCAGCTGTGGCCCAGTGGCTACCCCAGCCCTCTGAGATTTGCCCTTAACAAGAGGAAAGCTTAGTGAAACCAGCTCAATGTTTGCAGCTCCAGATGAATCATGCTGCTAGGAAGTGAGCAGTCAAGAAATGTCTCTTAAGCCTGGATAAAGATTCCTGCCTGAAGTGGCCCAAGGGAGCCTGACAGAGATGAAGGTGGTGTGTCAACCTGGTGCAATGGGCCTGCTACCAGATTTTCTTCTTCTGACAAGAAACAGTTTTCTGAATAGCAAGCCCAAACGTTCCAAAGAAAATCAGGTGTTTGCCTTAACTTGTTTTACACTTTCTGGACACAAATTGACCACGTTAGAAGTTCACTATAGCAATTTTCAAGAGGGAGGAAGCTTGCCAGAGGTTGACCTTTAACCATGAGTTCCTCAACTACAGGCAGGGTGCGCTTGGCAGGTTCAAGACAACACCCTCTGCTCACCTGTAAGCTACCCATTCATGATGAGGAGAAAGGCATTAACTTCCTCACCACCAAAGAAATACCCATTTTAAAAAATAACTCTTGGGTCCATCCCACTATTACACAGAGTATCAGAGAGAGAGGGAGCAGAACAGTCTCTAACTTGACTCTTTTGCACATGCTTTGTTGAAACAACTCTGTTTTACACTGCTGTAGCTTAGACCTTGTGGTTCCAGCACACTTTATTCAATGGAAATGTGCCTCAACAAAGAGATTACCAGCTTTCAACTCTAAATGCAGAAAGGAAAGTAGCAATAGCAGCACCACCACAGCTGAGCTCTCTATAGTTGATAAATCATGGGAAAAACAATCCCCAATTTCACGTTAATTGTTTGGAAATCTCTACATCAAACATTTTGTTAAAATTTGAGAAAAAAATCACCATAGCTCTTTTGTTGTTTTTGTTGTTGTTTTGCTTTAAAATGATTTGTTCTAAATACAGCTTAACATGCAGATGACTGGTTTGAGACTAGAGTATTTCTTCAAGACAAAAAAAAACCAAAAAAACAAAAAAAACAGGAGCAATTATTTGTATAGGGATGTCAGCAGAGAGGCTATTTAATAATAGAGGTACCTGAAAGAGCACTCAGCGCTTGCACACAAGCAGGGAGAGTCAGGCCTTGGGGCAGTCCAGCGTATTTTCCTCTATCACTCTGCTTTAGCAAGAGCACTTTTCAAACCAGAGTGGAGTACTCCCTTGTTGATAAGTAAGGCGTTAGAGGATAAAAAAAATAATAACAATCTGAAGCTCCTCACAAAAGGATCAAAGAAGCTAATGACTTGCTAAGATTTTTATTTTTTCCTTTGCTAGCATGCAGTTCAGAAGGGAAAAGTCAACCCAAACACAGTTTCTTTAGAACCCTCTCTGTTCATGTTGCACTTTGACATACACAGCCTGATATTGCTGTTTGTTTGTTTGTTTGTTTGTTTTTCGAGCGGGGGGGGGGAAGTAGGGGTGTCAAGGATAATTTATTTGCAATTCAAACCCATATCTAATTATTGCCCAGTAACAACATTTCCTTTTTAACAGAGCAATTGCTTTCCATATTTTTGCTTTCCATTGAATTTCAGTGTTCTGGATCACTTGTCTTTATTGTTCTAACTGAGCTACTGTTTTTCCCCACACTGAATCCCTTTATGCAGTTTTTGCCTATGCTTCCAGCCTCTCTATAGCCTATTGTAATTTTTGTATCTTCAGTCAGATTTGCAACTTCTTTTGACTTTGTATCATCTGACCATGAATTACATTAGCATAGCATTTTATTCCTCTCCCAAATTTCATGCCTAACACCAGTTCCTTTGTGTAGATAACAAAGTAGTAGTTAAAATATAACTCTTCAACACACTGATAAAAGCCATCAGGATTTCCCTACTTCGTAACTAGCAACTTTCTGGCTGATATTAACATGTTCTCCTAGAATGTAGGTTTAATCCATCCACAATTCTTTACAGAAAAAATATATATGTATACATATATATATCCTAACTAAGGAATTAAATAAAATATTTTCTTTTCCTTCCTAACTTTTGATCTGACTGTTGTCATATTCCTCAATTCTACCTCTATGGCTAAATTTTTATGGTGGAATGGAAATAAAAACAAAGCCAATTGCACTGCAGTCTGTAGTGCTGAGTCACTTCTCTCCTCCCACTCCTTTCAGCTGTGCCTGTTCCAGAAAGACTGCTTCAAAATCAGCATCTGGGGGCTGGTAATTACGGGAGACATGGCAAAGGGACTTGGGGATAGGAGTTGTAGAAAAGTCTTTTTTAAGGGGGGAGGAGAGGTATTTTCTAGGGTTATTAAAGGGTTTACAATCTAAAATAAATTGAATATTCCTTTCAAGTAAAGTATTCTGGCCAAATTTTATCCCGACGTGTAGTGTTTCAGTCATCTAGCAAGATGAGGAGGGATTGTAAGTTACTTAAATCCCAGGAGAGAAATGCCAAGAACAAAGTTAGTGCATATGGGAAATATTTTTCAGAGGAATTGAACGTAAAACAAATGATTTACTGGTGATCCTTAGCTTAAGTTGCTTTTAGTGCAAGCAGCCATATTGTATTAAGGGAGCTTTTGGTATGACTGTAAGACGGAACTTTATAACTGTGCTGAAATTGAACTGCATTTTAAATCTTTATGAGATAGTATTAAAGATTCACTGATATCAGAATATCTACCATCTGGGCTATTCTCTGGTAGTTGGGAAATGGCTATTTCTTGGAGCCTCCAGGTCTATTTTAACCTGCCATCAGAAATAACACCTGTTCCCCAGACCATTTTGTAGCCACTAATGTCCTTTCATACTCTCACGGTGTCACACAGGCAGAAGTGAATGAATTGCAGGCATTGTGTTCTCCTGAAATCTCAACATGCTCCTCAAACCTCCTCACTCCTCTCCAGCAGCAGATCTCATAGTTAACACAGCCAAATCTGCAATGCCAACACCCTCTTCAGAACATATCTCATAAGGAACAAAGGTGTTTAGAAAAAAAATACCTCTGATTAATAAAAATTTTTCCTTCTCTACCAGCCTGCCTGTAAACCAGTTGGTGACATAAGCCAACTGTGCCTTGGCTGCCCATGGCATCCAATAATGTATGGCCCCAGTGTGGGTAAGGGACCGTAATTCACTTGCAGGACTCTACCGATGTCAGACAGTGCCTGAGCAGTTTATGAACAGCAGCAGAGCCTTGAGAGTGAATTACGGCCCTGCATTCACTCCTAGGACATCTGTTGTTGTTCAACACAGAGTATACTTTCTGTAAATTAAAAAGAAAAAAAAATGCTATTTCTTCACCAGGTCTTCAGTTTAAAAAAAAATAATAAATTAAAAAAAACCCTTTTTTCTTTTTTTGCCCTTTATTTAAAACCAAGCGGACCCACAAGAATCCTGAGGTTTCTCATGGTCTTTTATTGCCAAACTCAACATCAGCAGTTTAGTTTTCTTGTTCAGGGCCATCTTTTCAAGATTATGGTAGCCTTATAACACAGAAGAATGTATGGTTTCTCTTTCATGCTTATGTAAATCTAAATTTGACTCTACAAAGCCAAATTCTAAAGCAGCTTATAGCCATTGTTGTTTTGTGATTATCACTTACAATCAATTTTCTTGTATTTTGCTTAATCTGAATGCAAAAGCCCCATGTGATGTCGCTTTAATTATATTTCCATAGTAGGTCCTGTTATGCTGGGGCAAATCTGGAATAATCTGGTGCATTTTGTTTCCTTGCCAATAGAAGTGACTCAAATCCTTGGAGTTATTCCAGTTTTTCAGAATTTGGCCCAAAGAAGCTAGCTACAGCATGTGACATCAAAGAGGCGTTTGTGAAAAACTTTGTTAAATGTTCTATTTACGAACGTTTCTGGCCATGTGTCATATTTTCTGTAGGTTTCCCCCTTCTTCCTATTTTATTACTAGGGACATTTGCCTGAAAACAGACTATTTGTTACTTAGCAAGTTCATTTGCTCCTGCTGCTTATTCCTCACTTGAAGTCACTCCTGTGATTGTGGCATCATAATTAGTTGCTCTGGAGATGATTATGATGTCACAGAGGACTGTGTGTTATATGGCTGCAAGTGATGAATAAGCAGCAGGAGCAGATGATCTCTCAAGCAATAAAGACCATGTCTTTATGAAAATATCCCTGGAAACAGAAAGGCTGAAATTATATACTGAAGCAGTGGAATATTTTCTAGTGTGTCAACACTTTCCATAAAATAGCAGGGTTTTTTTTTTTTGTTGTTGTTGTTTGTTTTTGTGGAGATGGAGGGTTACACATTTTTATAAGCTATGTGTATGACTTAAAAATTACTTTTGAAATATTTGGCCTTCATTTGTCCTTACCGAATTAGAAAAAGAGTGAAGGAGCTGTATCTATCCATAAAAGGATTATATATCTTTCATAAAGCAGCACATTCACTTCTGATGGTCAGTGACCCCCTTTCCAACCTCTCAGACATCACAAAAAGCAGCAGATAAAATGGGCACAGGCACATGACCTAAATCCCACCACTGTCCTGTTCCAGAAAGGAAGGTCTTTGCCAAAGACAAGTCCTGAAGGACAAGGGGATGGGACCCATATGCACATTGCCCTGTGCCCAAAGAGGAGACTCCCTGCTTCCTTGCTCTCCATTGAGAAAACTGTCTTGCTACCAGGCAATTCTTGGCATGTCAGTCCACTCTCAAAATCTCTCTGCTGGCATGGTGCCCTCACCCTCATAGCTCTTCTTGGGTGTGCACTAGGTCAAGGAAATAGTTCATTTCTCTTCCTTTAAAACCTGTGTTATTCTCACTTCTCTCTTCTTGCCAGCTGCCTACAACAGGCAGGAGTTGCAAACAGGGAAGACTGAGTGCAGGTCACTTACGTAACAATAACTTACATAAGGCATAAAAAACAGAGAAATTTCCAAGAGGCACAGCTGAATGTAGAATACTTCCTTGCTCTCTTTCTATTCACTTGGTTTTGACCCACCTGCATGCCGTAGTTAGCCTCTCTAATCCTCTAAAACCCCTAGGTCTAATTGCCAGATAAGACCTTATCTCTATCCCACCTCCACAGCATTTCAGTCTTTCCAAATATCAAAGCTAATGAATTAAACATTCCTAAAAAAGGCTTTAATTTATTGTTTAATACATTCAGTGTTGCTCTTTTTATCTGATTGGCTAATCTAACTTAATCTAGTGGGACAAAAAAAATCTGCTTGGCGCCACAAAATACAAGAGAATGCTTTTCCCATTCTGACTACAAAGCTTACTGTTTAATTGTACAAATATTTGTGGGTTTGGCTAAGGTGAGCACTAATTTGTTATTTTAGTAAAAGCTTCAAATAATTTAGAATGTACTGAGAAAATATTCATTGCCTTTTTGCAAACAGTGACATGCTAAATGTTTAAGAGAAACTACTATGCTACTGAAAGGACTTTGCAAGTAGATGCTTGCAAATAGAAGAAAAAAATGTGAAATTTTCAGTGGTTATTTTCTGGAATGTTGAAAAATACTACCTGCAAGAACCTGCCTCATGGGCAAACATTCCCACCGTGTCCTTAGTTATTTATTTTAATTAATGTTTGGGGCTTCCTTCACTTTTGATGAGAGGTTTTTTTTTGTTGTTTTGTTTTGTTTTCAGAGGGCTTTGCCCTCCTAGTCTTCAAGATAAAAAAAAAAAAAAGTCTGATGCTGCTAAAATATAAAGGCTGTGAGTGAGGATCTGCATAGGCCTGTCACCAGACAAATGAGGACCCTCTGAATTCAGATAAATACCCCTTGCCTCTGAAGAGGCAAACTTCAATAAATCTCAGGTTCATCCTGATTATAGACCACACTGCAAGTGATCATTTACAGGAACACTTGGTGAGATCAATAGCTGTGTGCAAGCAAAGTTTCCCGGGAACTGTTCTCATTGCTGGACAGAATAGACTCAGTAGCAGTCAGTGCTGAAGAGCTGGGAAACTTCAGGGCTGTGACACGCTGAGTGAGCCTGTCCTCCCACTTGCTTGCATCAAGTCATGGAGCTGCAACCCATCTGCCAGAATGCTTTTTGGCAGCCACAAGGGGCCTCTGGGGAATTCTTCCTGAAGCGTTTAAACACTGGCATGAACTCCAGCCTCAGAAATGTAGGGAAACCCATGGTTTGGGTGCACCAGGAGAACTCTATTTTCCCCTCTCTCACAATGTGATAAGCACATGGACTTATGCAGCTGAACATATATTGCAAATGGGAGAAGGAAACTAAAAATAGAAAGAAAGGAACTGGATATTAATAATCCCCCATAGCTAACTACCAGCCTCCAGAGCTTACTGGCAGTTGTCCAAGGCTTCCTTAGCCAGAACAAGTGATAGCACGGGTGACAAGTCTCTGCTCCCCTCCTCCGGCCTCATGGAGGTGCAACGTTTTCACAGCTGTTGTGGCTTTGGGTGTCAGGCTTCATTGCCTCAACCAAGAAACTATTGGTCTTGATCCCATTGCTTCCCCTACTATGGCAGCTCACCTTGTTTGCTAACATTGTTCTCACCACAAAATCCTGCTAGCTGACATCCCTGGAGCTCACGGCTGCTAGCACATCCCCAACTAGACATTCACCCTGGAAAATGTGATTCTCTGCATACTGCTTTAACTAACACGAGCTCAGTTTCAGGGCTCCCCTTACCACCTGACACCTCAATGCTGCACATGTGGAGCATCAGGCTGTGATGGCAGCTCCTCTAAGGGATGCTTAGCCAAGTGAAGTTGTCCAAGTTTTTCATGGAGCAACAACTACCTTTGCCGTCTTGTGAGTTTTTACAGAAATAACCTGCCTGGAGATTAAATCCATTGTCCCTTCCTTTTCAAGTCTCCAAGAAATGCTGAAAGACTGCTCCCACCCCCAGGGCCTCAGGGCTTTCTCTGAAGATCTGTGCCAGGAGCTGCTGCTTTCCTGCAGGCCTCAGGCCCCACCTTTCCATAGCTGCTGTTTTGTCAGTTCATTTGCTTTCTTTTGCCAGAAACAGATTAAATATATTTCTTTCCTGCAGAAAGAAAAAAATAAAAAAGAAAAAAAAGCTAAGATTGTCAGAAACTGTTGCCACTCCAGGGCTGCATTGTGTCTTACCTCTGTCAGCCATATTCAGAAGGAAGCATAAGGTTAGGTCGTTAGCTGGCTGTGGGAAACAACTGAAAATGTGAGCATGAAGCAGATGTTTCTAGTCTCTCTGTTCAGTTCTGGTAGAAAAGAAGAGTCCATGCATTGCTTTCTGGGCTTACAACCCAGCTCAGCAGCAAAATATTTAGTTAAGTGAAGGCTGGTCACCATATGGTTAAAATGTACGAGTTTCACCTAGCTAAAAAGGACCAAGAGAAAGAGTTGGTGGATAAAGAAGCAAAAGAGCAGTTGAGAATGAGAAACTTACTCACAGAGGTGACACAGACACAGCTCAAACCATCTCAGGTATTCAAACATTCCCTTGATTGATCCAGTTCAGCTAATGCCTATAACATGGATTAGCTATCACACAGAACTGACAGAACAGGACCACCAGCTCCACAACTAGAGCCATACCTTCACCTTTAGTCACTCCTAGCTCATACCTACATGCTTTGAGATTTGATGTAACCTACAGGTGTGTGGGTGTGCCTGAAAATCCCTCACAAATGCTATTGACCCAGGATGGCAGCAAGGATGATTGCTGCCCTTTATGTAATTCCCCACACAAATGTCCAGATGGCTTTGAAATCTGTTTGCTGACTAGTATTCAGCATGGCAAGATGTACAACCCTAAATGAATGTCCTCTCTTCAAGATAAGTGTTTTTCTTGCATCAAGAAAAACAGCAAAACAAGGAGAAAGCAGGTCCCATCGATCCCCACAATTGGTATTTTACCTCTCAGAGGACTTTGTAACTGCTGAGACTGTGGGAGTGTTGTCTTTCTTTCAGAGAGCTCTCTGATGAGGAATTCAGTACTGTAGCTGAGGCAAGGCACCAGACACGTGGTTGGGATGTAAAAAAGGTGAAAAATAGGGCCCGAAGAACGTCTGTGATGAAGCTCCTCCTTCAGCAAAATGGGAAGTGTTAAAGCTCTGAATATCAATCAGCACTTCCCACAGGCAGTGGGATTCACTGGCAGGATCCACCAGTGTCTCTGAGACATCAAATCCTTTCCTTAAATTAAAATTGTGACCAACTAGAGGAAGAGAAAATTACTAAGGTAATAAAAAATGAGTGGCATTACTCTTTTAAAACAAATCTACAAAGGGAAATTCACTCTCGGATGCACAAAAAAAATTCCATCAGTTCTGTATTTTGTAGAAACACTCCCCCAAACTATTTGCAAAGCACAGAAAATAGTTAAAATGCACCAGAGTTCAAGTTCACATTTTAATAATAGTAATAGTGTACGGTACAATAATAATAATTTAAAAGCAATAATAATAAACATCTATGGCTTTATTACAACTACAGATTGTCTCAGAATGAATGTCATTAAAAACATATGTAAAAACCAGAAAGCTTTTTTTTTTGCTGTAACTATTTATGTACTTAGCTTCTCTGAAGGAAATCAGCAGAGAGAAGGAACAGGGAAAAAAAGCAAACCAAAATAATAAAAAGAGTATTTTTAAGGCATGTTATAAAACTCTTGACATTCAATTGTAAGGGCCGTCTCACCCAGAAAGATGACAGCAATTAGCTTCCTGCAAAGAACAAGGGAAGAGCAAGGTTTTTCTCCTGCAGTTCAAAATACTAGTAGTAATTTTCAGTCTTTCCTATTCTCTGCCCTCAAGAAGCTACGGTTAAGATACTGGCGTGCACTAGCAGTTACAAGAAGGTATGTGAATAATCCAGTCTTGGACAACACTAGTGGATCAGTCCAAAGCCTCACGGTTCTTTGAATAAGGACATTTCCAGTAATGCTTTTACCTGTGCTTCACCTGGATACCTGTGTTCTCACTCTGGACCAAATTGGAGCCTGCAAGCTCCTTAAAGCTTTTAAAGGATGTGAGTAGATGATGCTGGGGAGCCCTCAGAGATGTTCAGATAGAGCAGTGGATTGCAAAGTTTACTGGTAGGTTGGTCTTTTGACTTACAGTTCAGAAAAGGAGGTGTCAAAGCACTTACACAAGCTGCCGTAGTAGTGCATCTTAAAGTCCTTTCTGTAGCTTGTGTACTTGGAAGAGTTTGTATTTATGTCCATGCTGCTTGGTGAGAAAAGCAGTATATGCCATGGAGTAACATGGTTTTCACAGCCAAATGAATGGTGACTTCATTCTGTCTGGTCTTCTTATGCTAGCAGCAAGGAGTCTCATTCCTTTTTTCCTCCTGTTCCTCCTTACATTTTTAATTTTCAGATAATCCCCAAGGTAGAGCTAGGAGAGACTTGTTTCTGCATCTTGTCCATTTTCCTTCTGTGGAAAGGTTGCTGCTTGTGGAGCTTGTGTTTTCCCTAACCAACAGGTTGGATACTATATGTGGAAAAGAGTTGAGCAATTATCATTGAGACGGTAATGAGAGCAGAAGGGATGCATGGAAAAGCAAATGATGCAGTATTTCAGGCCCATAAACAGCTCTTTAACATCAGTTACATTTTATCTTATTTCTGATACAAACTAGTCACAAGTGAAAACCAGAGGACACCAACAGATATGGATCATCTGGAATTTCACAGGAAAAGCATGTCTTGAAAGCAAGGTCATTAATAAGACGAATTTCCCAATTTGTAGCCCATCACTTTTTTTACATATGCAAAACTACAAACATTTCTCTTGGGAAACTATTCTACATCTCAGTGCAGTCAGAAAGATTTTTTTTTCCAAATATTCAGCCTCAATTTTCCATTTCTTATAATTATCCCAGGATTCTTAGCTATACCCTAATTATACCCTAGGTATATAATTAATACCCAAGGTATTAGCCTAAAATAATTCTCTCCTTCCTTGCTGTCTGCACCCATCTAATTCTCCAGGGAAGAAAAGATGTTAATAAAATAGATGAACTGTTGTCATTCTTTTTCTCAAAGCTTTAATAGAAAAAAAAAAAAAAGTATAGCTGAAGGGAAATTAGAAATCCTTACTCATTCTTGCTTTTTTCTTTTCCACAACTCTTAGCTTTTCCTCTAGGCTCTTTCTAGTTGTAGGTCTCTCCCAGTTCTCACTGTCCTCAATACAAGTGTTATTGAACTCACTGTAGTGTTTACAAATAGGTTTCCAAAATACATTGTGAAAAATAACATTTACCCTGTGGACTACATTCTGATGGAGATACTACTCAGAAGTCAGAGAGAACGGTATGAACCACCCATTTCTGCATTCTGGATCTCAAGGGGATGTGAGTGAATAACATGCTTTTCCTTCTCAGTGTGCTAAAGTCAAACATGTGGAGTCACTTCTCTTCTGGAAAAGCCTTTTGCCCCTCTCTTGTCAGCCAGGAGTTATCTGCAGGTATAAATAGAGAGGACTGGCAATACATACTGGAATAGTGACCTGTGAAAGCAGAGGGATGAAAGCCTCCCTTGTTCTTCTCTTTGTCACTTGATCAATCAGCTCTGCAAGATATGACATTTGCACACTGATAAGTTCCCAGAACACCTTGTGAAACAATCATTCACTGTTGACCAGTCTGAATTATATCTTATCTGTACCAGGCCGCATAGTCTATGAAACATGTAAGTTAAAATAATGGTAATAGTAATTTGAAACTGGCAAGTGCAATGTTACAAAAGGTTAAATTTAAATTTCCCTGGGGTCAAAGGTATTTAAGGATAATCTAGGCAGTGGTTTGAAATACAGCATAGTTAGCTACCAGATGAAAATAATTTTTCTTGCAGCAATTACCATGGTAGTCCCAGAAGGGGTTTGTTATGTTAAAACAGCATTGAGACTCCAGAAATGTTCGCAGGCAGGCATTTTAGGCTGCTTTGGAGGGCCTGCTGTTTGCTTTTGTTGGCAAGCATGACCTATATGTTTATTTTATTCTTTCCTTACTTCACATGGTGAATTTTGTTCTCTGCATGTATGAGAGGATTACAAGCAAGAGATGTTAAAGTTTCTGTTTACCTACAAGGCATGTACAAACAGAGGGCCTGATCCAAACCTGTTATCTTCATTGCAAAGTTGAGTCAGCATCTCAGAAAACTGTAGCTGCATTTTTCAAGGTGCCAAAGTACAGATACCTATTCTTCAAACAGCAAGTTTGAAAATTCAAAAAATATTCTTTATCCAAAAGGAGATGAATATCTCTGTCCCTTCTTTAATTTCCTTCTAGATGGTGAATGTGCTTATTTTTAAGGGGAGCTTTTTTTGACAGAACTTGAGTATTAAAATTATAAATCAACAAAGGTTATGCATTAGCATTGGCTGGAGAACAGTTTCCCCTGGAAAGATCCATGAAGCCATTCTTTCGGCAATTCCAAGCTGTGCAAGACAATTCTCTGGCCTGCTCACCTTACTGTGGTGAGTACTGCTCAGAATTTGTTTATTTTTGTGAACTTAAAGTATGCAAAATAACATCAGTATTTCATTTGCCAAGAGAAAAAGAGAGGAGAATACATAGAGAGAGAATATAGAATATATATAGAATATATATAGAGAGAGAAGGGGCCAGCCCAATATGCAGGGTGGAAGGGAAAGCAAACTATATTGTACATACTGCATTCAGCATGGAAATAAGACTTGGTGCACGGGAGACTTTGCCACAGTTGTCTCCAGGGAGTCAGCAATAGGTAAACAGAGAAGCAGCCTTTGTGTAACACATGAACACATTCTGTAAAGAGCATATATAAATGGTGACTCTCTCTAAAAAAAAAAAAATGTTACTTAGCATGCTAAGCAAACAAACAAGCAGCTGAAGGCATGTAAATTAGATGAATGACTTGGGTATAGGAGACAGGAACCTCATAAGTCAAATGATTCCCAGTTTCCAGAAGGATTTGCATATAGCGTATGGAGGGACCTTCTGCAGATGCAGGTTTGCTAGCTGGGTGTGTGCCTGGAGAGCTGTGTCTTTGTGGGACTGACAGATTGGAAGAACAAATTAATGGACTAAAAATAAGATGGAATAAAATCTATTTTCAAAACTCCAAAATGCAAAAGCCTAGATGCAATATTTCCATTTTCTTGTCTGTTTGTTGGCTGGGCATTTCTAATGAAGCATCTCTTTTCCTGAGATCAAATACAGCAATCAGCTGATACGTTATACAAGGGGTATCTGTGAAAGGCTGATGACTCTTGTGGTTCAGACACTGTCATGGGACACAGCCACTCCATCACTCCTTGCTTCTGTTACTGATCTATAAAACAAACAAAACAATCTCAAGTTGCCTGTGGGGTCTGCAGAGTACAAATTGCCCCTAATGGCTGACAGCACATTGCCTACCACACTAGACAGTGTGTCCTGTCTGCTATGTGACTTCATTCCGCAGACAAAAATAATAGATTTCAGGAGGAGGGCTCTTTCACTGTACTTTTCATTTCACAGTGTACTGAGTGGTACTCTGTTGATGCTGAGTCAAAAACACGCACATTTCTTCCATATTCATTACTATGCTATTTGGAAGGCTCAAGGACGTGAAGCGAACTTTAAGCTGAGAAGATGTTAACAGAATGTATACATGGAAATCAGTGTTTTTGTCTCCATCTGTTTCTTTGGTCTCAAAAAAACCACAAGTGCCTCTATAGCACAGTCAGTACAAGTAACAACTTCTGGGACCAGTGGGCAGACATTTTTCACATCCTTTTTTCAACCACACTGCCAGTATTGAAACCTTGTAACTGCCATTTGTAATGCACTTTTATTTTATCACATAAAGATAAAATTGTTTCAGCCCACTGCCCAGCACTTGCCACCATGACTACTGATCTGAAGCAAAGCTCTCAAGCATACAGAAATCTGGGGAGAGAGCCTGAAAACTGAAACAAACACTGAGCAGATTAAATTAGAGTTTGAACAAAACCTGCAGAGCTAGACAGTACATCCCTGATCATTTGCTCTTTCATGGCCTCTTTTGAAAGTCAGGACGAGTAATACAGCTTCTGTGTGCATGGGAAAGGAGGGAGGAAGGGTAGATGAAGTGTACAGCTATTTGACTGTCATTGTTATGTCAACCACATGAACTGGTAACCTCGAGTTTTCTGCTTTCTGCGTATCAGTGCCTGCTATGAAGAAAATTCCATGTTTGAAAACTTACTGCTGCCTATTTTTCTTATGGGATGTTCTTCAGCCTGGAAACAATGCTCTTTAAATGGGTGACTCTTTCTCTTCTTTCTGAGCTGATCTGTATCGTTGAGGAGGTCCTTCAGACAACTGAGGGCATATTCTCACCACAGTGCTGAGATGTTGCCTATTTGGGCTATCTGCTAATCTGCACTATGCTGCCTCTACCATGCAGAAGTTCTGATAAGTGGGAAATGAAGTTTTGTCTAGAGTAGGCCTATATTTTTTGACATATATCATCACAAGTTAGGGTAGCCTCACACTTGTTCCAAGTTGTCAGAAAACCCATCAGAGATCAGAACTGTGGAGTTAAATTAGCAGTGATATCATTTCTGTTCACCTCTGTTCTGCTGAGGTGGCACTCACAAGATGAACAGAGGAGCCAGGAGTGGACGTGCAGTTTATTATCAGACAAAGTAGATGAAGAACAGTTTATAACTTATCAAGTGGCTTCTGCACAATCCTTTGATCTGTGTTACCCACTCTATTGTTAACACCTGTGCAATACTCAATAAAACACTCCCACAAGCCCTGTTTGGTATCTCCAACGTGCAGTCTTTTATATTTCCTGTTGATGATGCAGTACATAACTCATTTAGAGGGGCATGTGAAGTGTTCATGAATGACAAATTAAGATTTAGTTCAAACATCCCTGATGGGGTCTTGGTGCATTTACCAGGTTTATAGATCTGTTTCCTGGGAATGTACCTTATAAAGTTGCATTTGTGGGTTGTTTATTCAATGAACAAAGTGATCCATTATGTTTTTGTCACTGTTTTAGACATGAATGGCGGGTAGGGAAATAATTGCAGTAAATAGCTCTTCTTTCCGATTTTCACAAGAGTGAAAGTTGAAGAACAGCAAATGGAATAATCTGTTCAGGGTTGCAAGCTGAAGCAAAAAAAAAATAATAATAATAATAAAAAAACCATACTCAAGTACATTTAATTCTCTTCTTCTGTCTTGGGAATTAGAAGAATATAAAAATTCTGAAAATATTCAGTTGATAAAATGTCATATGGGAAAGTGGGCCACAAAATTTTAAATGTAGAAAATTTAGTTTTATTTTTTCCAGGGGTTGTGAATAGAAGAGGAGAGGAAATATTACAAACACACTTTATTTCCCACGTTCTTTCTTCCAGAATCTCTGGACTTTCTGTTTCTGGCCAGTATGAAAGATGGCATGACTGGTTTAGTGTTTCCAGCCCAGAGGGCAAAGAATACTCCTGGCAGTCTCATAAAAGCATCCCGCTCTTGATAAATTTCTATCACTATTTGGAAGACCAGATAGGTTTCAGTAATGTGCCTCTGGCTTTCAAAAACATAAAAATCTTTTGATTTTTCTCTGTTACTAAAAAGATTTTTGCCCGTGATTCCAAACACCAGACTCATGGAAGAGTAAGGTGAGAAACTAAACAAGTTAGCTAGCAATATCTGCATGTGTGTTGGTTTGTGGGATTTTTGTTGTTTTTTACCCCGAAGTTTCAATGTTATATTATGCACCTCTGTTAGACCAAAGATTTTATATTTTCAGTCACAGTAAAGCTATTTAGTAGTTCTTTAAGTTGAATCAAGCAAACAAATAAGGACAGCATTTATTCAAAGTTCTTTGTCCCCCAGTGAGGCCAATGGGCTCAAGAAGAATGAAAAATGAATATGTCTTTAATTTCAAAAGATGAATTGTTTCATTAAGTCCAGAAGAATCTAAGGACAGATTAGAACTCTGAAAGATCTTTCACCATTTCTTGTACACCCTCATGTCAGAAATTTCTGTATGTGGATCAGTCTTACATGGAGAGCCATAAAGAGTTGAAAATCATTTGCAAAGTCATTTCCTCAGGAAAAACAGTTGAAGGAAAACTGTCAGGGTTTCCTCCTGCTCCAGTCAAGAGTAAGCACTTAATCTGAATTCTGCGGGAATGCGTGCCCCTGTATGCAGACAACATAGGCTACAACAGTAGTGGGATCGCTCCACAGGCTGCTTATTTCACATCTTTCCCTTGCTTCAGGCTTGACAGCAAACACCAGTCATTTTCCTTACTTCCCCTCCCAGTACAGTCACAAAATATTCATTGATGTGGGTGAAGACTTGTGTCAGGAGGCAATGTGTTCGCTCCCTCTGCCATGGGGAGTTGTTCGGCAAAGTTGTTATTCTCTGGTAGCTTAACTGATTCTTTTCCCTCTGTATTGCAGGAGCATCCAGAATAGCTTACAAGATGCTTAGGGTAAGACCTTTCCCATTTGGAGCATAATCATGCCTGGCTCAGGCAAATTCAATGGATTTAATGTGTTAAAAAAGAAACTTCCTTTTTCTGAGCTCACACTCTTTTAAAACAGATTGATCAATAGAGCAACATAGTGAGAGCAAAGACCTGTTTTCAAAGAGGAAAATATCTTGTGAATAAGGCACTGGCCTGAAAATCAAGAAAATGTCTTTGCTTATCACATGTTTGCTGACAGAGAATCCTTGCAAAATGCTGGATTTCCAAGAACAGATTGCTGAACTCCTACTTTCATCTCGGGAAAACTGCAGCCAATAAATCATAAAACCAGAATTACAGAGACTTTGTTTTGGGGTAAAATCAAAACTAGAATTAAACATTCCACTTTCAGGAGATAAATCTCTAATCTGGGACTATTGGGCCAGTAAGCTGTAGCCAATAAATAAAATTCACCACTAAAAATGAAGTGAAATTTTCTGGCCCCACTGAACTCCCAGATTTTCTCCCTTTTGTGCACTGTTCCCATAGGGCCTCAAATCCAGACAGGGCTACAGTCGGACAGTTCCCTTATTCTGTTTATTCTCCTCTGAGCTCCAGACCATTCAGAACATGGTCAGAATGAAAGCTTAAGAGCCAAACCTTATCCTGAAGCTACTGATGAAATTCACTGGGCTCTGAGCACAACTCTCATTCCAAACAATACTGAAAGGAAGCATTCTGAAATGCTATATGCTTCAAACTCTTTCTGTCTCCTGTTACAGAGGAAGGTGAAGGACAGTAACATTGAGAAGACAAAGGACATACAATCCTGTATTTACATAATTTGCTATTTACATAATTTGGAATTTGAATTTGATCTATATGCGTCCAGGAAGGAATTTTTTCTCTGTGTGAGCTTTGTAGAGACTTGGGAGGAATTTTGCTTTCTCTGACAATATGATATAGCTTCTTCCAGAGGTATTTTCTTTTAACAAATGCACTTGGAATTGCCTAGTGCACTAGTGATGTCCCTGTCCTCTCCTGCTCTCCCCCTGTGGCACATCCCAATTTTGTTTATGCTGCTTTTAAATAAGTGTAGAGGATATAGGCAAAGACTTTGCAGCTTGTGATACGTATAATGGACGTTTTGTGACCACCCTCCAGACAAAATGTCTCCCATAGGTTTCTGTGACTACAGGGAAATTATGTCCAATGTTCTTATGCAGCCTTTAAAAAGAAATTCTGAAATTTAAATATTACTTTGTTTTCCATAATTGCAGCAAACAGCTGTGATCAACACTCGAGTAGATCAAAGAAAAAGTTCTTCCAGTCGTAACATTTTTCCTAACAAGTTAAATAGCCATGACAAATTTCAGATATGTTCTACTCTTGTCCTCTGTACTAGCATTCATTCCATGCTGCACATTTTTAACTTACTCCATCTATTTAGACACATCGTGTTTTGCAAGAGATTTAGTGTTTGTTTGCTTCATTATTCTAACTCAGACTCATTCATTTCTGGACATAGCTTCTTCCTGCAGAGAAGGAAGGAAGGAGATGTGAGCTTTTTGTAGCAGGGGTCTCTCAGGCTTCCTTTGATGATTGATTCAGACATTTAAAATTACATAGGAAAAAATTCCAAACCTTTGACTGTTCCTCTTAATAAATAAAAATGGTCTGTTCCCAGTGGTCTTCATTTTGAGCTTTGTGTTTTCTGTGTTCCAATCTCTCTCACAAACATGGAGCTCAGGGTGATGATCCACTATAAAATGCTCACTTCTGTGGAAATTAAGGATAGGTGATGCTGATGACAGTTATGTGAAATCCAAAAATCTTTCCTGCTGTAGAGAGATTGCTTAATATCCTACTAAATTATACTTCTGTCTCTGAATGCAAGTATTAGAGGTGATTCTTAAAGATATTTGGAGGCTAACGTTTATGTGTAAGGCAAACAGATTGCATTTGTAACATTTAACACACAATAACAATAATAAAACACACTGACGTGGGTTTTCTGTGTAAACAGTCTCTTCTGAAGATAGAGCCAGTGAAATGTTTTGAGAACTTTGACATTTATAGCTGTATTTATAATCTCTTTTGGATCATTTCCTCATGGAATCACATGTTTGTATATTTTAAATTCTCTAGAGAAATAAAAACGTTTAAACAAAATAATGATGTGATAGGCATTTTATGAAGGCATGTTCAGCATGCACTCATGTAGAAGCAAGGCTGGATTTGCTCTGAAGTAAGTGAGTGGGAGGCTTGGAGGGGGGGATCAAGGAGAGAGCCTCTTTACTGAAATGATTAAAAAGAGGAAAAAAGCAAGCATACCCAGGCCTGTACAGAAGATGGGACTCTTGAAGTCTGGTAAGTAACATGCCCATTGTTGCAATCAGTTTACCAATATTTAAAGGAAATAGGGAGTTAGATACACTCACACCCACACGCTTACATACAACTTGTTGAGTAAATGAACACACACACACGCACACACACACACACACTTATCATGGGCAATTGTATTAGTGCATAATTCAAGGTAGATAGTTTATTTGCCAGCCTTTCTACCTCTGATACATATATGAGCAGACTGCTTTTTCCTAAACATGATTCTCATTAGACTGCATTTGAATAGGTTTTTGCTGCATGATGGTTGCACAGGTAAAACTTGGCTACATGGTAAGATCATCACTGATGTTTCTCAACCCACTTGAAGAAAATTAGTCCTTACAGTGGGAGATGGAGAAACTGTTATCCTAAACTCAGGAAAAAGCACCATGAGGCCGCTCCAGTGTTGCCCTTTATGGCTATTTCTTTACAATCGTGACCTTCATCACCTGCCAAATCTGGTGAAGGGGATTGAACTCCATGTTCCAAGAGTAATCTCACATCTCAGATATTCCAAAGTGCTAAAAAATTGTAAAAGCACAGAGAAACAAGTCCATTTTTAAACTTAACCAAACACTTGCCCAGAATGTTTTACAATGCTCAGTTTAGCTTTCTCTTCATTTTTTTTCATATTCAAACAGTATCACAAGTGTGTCAGGAGTGTTTCTAAAAAGAAAAGAAGATACAAAGAGCTTGTGAGCCCTGGAAAATTCTTTCTGTGTCAGCCTCAAAATTCTCACCAAGGCTATGTAAGAAGCTTGCTAGAACAGCACCAGATGCTCAAGTGTCTTCACTAGTTGGAAAATGATGGCAATCCAAGAGTTGCACATGGCTCTTGATGAAGTTGGTGGAAAGATCTCCACTGATACAAAGTCACTGGATGAAACCCCAACTTTGTTAACTAAGATTACATGTCTAACAACTAAATATAAGAAGCAGATACATTAGAAAGTAGAAGATATTCCAGAAGGAGCAGTGAGACTTTTGATTCTAAGAAGTGCTCCTGTAATAACAACCTTTTCTTCAGAGGATTTCATAATACTTGAAAAGACACAGCAATTTGCAGCTCCTCTCTGTAAAATATAGAACTCAAATGTACTTTTTACAAAATGCTGATTTTGTTCTGGTTCCTAGCAGCAAATATGTATTTTATTCTGTGGTGTATTTTGAAATCTAGGAAAATCTCAGATAGTAGAAGAAACATGCATGAACTGTAGGACAAAATCTGCCATTATTTAGCATTATTACTACCTGTAAATGTGTTTTAAAGTGTAAGATGTTGATTAATCCCAGTTTGTGGATGAAGAATAATTGTCAGTAAGATGTAGTTCAATGGATAGAATGATTTAAGCAGAGATCTCTGGGGAATGAAAGAGGAAGCAGAGTGAAATGTCTAGCATATAAAGCTCATGTAAATAAAGCACTGACCTTTACTTCTGACACTGTCTCAAGTCCAGCTTTCTCTCTAAAGTGGAACCAGACAAAGGCTTTTGGGGAGGTTTATTCCCATGGGACCTGTGTTAGGACCATCAGACATCTCAAGGGAAATAGTTTGAAAGGTCACAACATAGTTGCAGACTATATTTTAGATGTCGAAGGGTCTCAGAACTTCACGTTTATAGAGTCCTCTGACTGACTGAAAAGTATCTTTTGTTTTACTGACCTCTTAGCATGTTCTCATCTTGGTTCCAGAGCATTCAAAAACTGCAGAATTCTGTACTAAGCCAGTATGAAAAAGATGTTTTTTGACTGTTACTTGTCATTTATATCCTGCAAAGTACTTTTTGCATCCAGTAAATTGAAAGTATGTTTATCTCGTATGTTGCTCTGCTGTTCAACTACAGATGTTTAGTTATGGAAGTTCCCAGGTCCTCTTTAGAAAATAGATCCAGTCCACTAGAGTTTTATAAGAGGTAGAAAAGTTGTAGAACTCTAATGAGGGTAGGTAGATGTGGAACCTTTTCTAGGTAAAAAACAAATAAATAATAACAGACAAACAACCAATCATATGACTCATGGAGACCATAATACGTTTCTTATTTTAAGATGGCATGCCACATACTTTAAAGAAACCTTCATGCACTGCTATCTGCTAAAAGTTTTACACTTTCCTTTTCCTTCGCATTATATATCACATTCCTTTATTCCTCTGTATGCATCTGCTTTCCTAACATACTTTCTTCCACTGTCTTCATGTTCTTATACACTTCTACTTATTTGTTAATCCACAGCCAAGGATCTTCCACAATGATTTTTATATTTTTTGGCAGGGAACATGAAGTTAGCTAAAAGAAAACGTGTTCATTTGGTTTTCTTCTGGCTGAAGCTATGCATGCTGAGTGACACGGAGATCAAAAGCCGCAAATACTTTCTGTACACCACAAAACTGTATGCAGGTTTTATTAGAGATGTAAAATGTCTCAGGACAACAAACTCAATTCTCCAACCCCATCACAAACCAGAAGAGAATACCCCAACCTTTTTTAACTAGAATATAACTACTCAAGTGTATCATAAATGACTGAACAAAATGAATCAATAAGAAAGAGAGGATTTCATTTATGGATAGAAAGAACTAATCGGTAGTAATGTGATTGTTCTCTGTAGAAAATGGGTAAGGTATAGAGTGCTGCCATTGAGACGTAGGCAGCATTAGTCACTGTCAATAATCTCAGAGAGTTCTAGTCATTGTGATGAAGCTTTATAAATCTTTGTCATGTCTTCAGTGCAATAGACACCCAAATCTACTTACATTCCAGGTAACATATTAACATAAATAGCCAAGTAGTAAATAGGATATCTGACAATTTCCTTTAAAAAATGGGGCTTAGATTATTAGATGATATTTTGCTGTATAATCTTCATTTTTTTTTCTTCAGTGATCATTGCATACAGGAAAGACAAGCAGATTTAGTAGATACTCTTGACATTAAAAACAGATTGAACGATCAAAAATATACCTCTTCTAAATATCTTTAATATCTTCTAAATGCCTCTCATATATTAGAGGTGTTTCTCGCCTGAATTTATGCTGAATATATTCTTAGAGAAATGTGTTGTATCCTAGCTGATCATTCTCTAATGAGTCTATTCTGGGTCTGATCCTCTTCAGTTGTCAACTGACACAAACTTATTGACTTTAAATAAATTCACACTAAATAACATTTTGGACCCTTCTTACACAAGGAATGGGCACAGTTTTTTCTTTTACATTCCACACCTATCATGTTCAGTGTCTAGAAACCAATGCTCAAGATGTATAGGAAAATAACTCTTCATGTCTGGTCTAAGCTATTTTTGAGCCATCTTGCAGAGAGTTATGATTCGATCCCAATTAGTAACAGTCACAAGTGCTGTAAAAATCCACCTACAGTGTCAGTTCAGGATTGAGAATGGCCTTTGTTGTACACTGACATGTTGAATCTCTAATATTATCTCTTTCTCTCCCCTCTCTCCAGCTCAGTCTTTCGAGGCAATGCTACCCACATTTAAACATCATGAAATGTCATCAATGGAGTACTTCCCACTATGAAAAGAAGATGAGATTGTGAGTCAATATATTCTTTTCAGTCTATAGCCAGTGTCTGGCTCCATCTGTCATGGACATGCAGTTCATATCTCTGAGTCCATTTTAGCTTTAAAATATGATTTTAACAGAAGCTCTCAGAGACAAAAGGATTTGACCCACTGCCCCAGAATGCTTGGGATAAAGGCTTACACACACTCATTGATGAAGAATCCTGAGTCAAGGAAAATAAATCTAAGTAGACATTGTGATTGTCATTTTGAAGAAAGACAGAGAGAGAGAGAGAGAGAAAGAAAGGAAGAGAAAGAGAGAGAGAGAGAAAGAAAGAGAGAGAGAGAGAGAGAGAGAAAGAAGAAAGAAAGAAAGAAAGAAAGAAAGAAAGAAAGAAAGAAAGAAAGAAAGAAAGAAAGAAAGAAAGAAAGAAAGAAAGAGAAGAAAGAAAGAGAGAAAGAAAGAAAGAAAGAAAGAAAGAAAGAAAGAAAGAAGAAGAAAGAAAGAAAGAAAGAAAGAAAGAAAGAAAGAAAGAAAGAAAGAAAGAAAGAAAGAAAGAAAGAAAGAAAGAAAGAAAGAAAGAAAGAAAGAAAGAAAGAAAGAAAGAAAGAAAGAGAGAAAGAAAGAAGAAAGAAAGAAAGAAGAAAGAAAGAAGGAAAGAAAGAAAGAAGGAAAGAAAGAAAGAAAGGAACAACAGAAACATTTTCTTCAATGTGACCTTTTAATTTATGAGGCCAGTGTACAAGGAAATAAGTATTTGATTCAAGACTTAAATAGATATAGTGATAAATGCCATATTAACTGTGTGGATGTAACACATGTAAAAATGTGCATAAAGAAAAGAGGCAGAGAGAATAAAGGGAGTGTTTGTGTTTGTACAGTTATACTTATGCCCAAAAGTAATTACCATGTGGCCTGCACTCTGGGCTGGAGGACAAAAATAATCGTGTATTTTTCCATAAGAATAATAAGGTAATTACTATGTAAACACTATGTCGCTACATGACAATTATTGCAGGCCAGTTGTGCTCACCCTATTCATATTGACTACCAGGTGAACAGGCCCCCACCTCCTTGATATCAAAATGACTATTTGGACGCTGTGTACTGTGTATGTGTAAAGGTGACAGCCTTGTGTAATTAAATGGTCAATGAGCAATTACTATGTAAGTACAGCATAATGGAGCCTTGCAAGAGAATCTCTGAGCAGAGGAACAAACGTTTAAAAACTGCATTATTGTAGTCAACCTGTCCTGCTTCTGTTGTCAGTGACAAGACACCCTTGGAAGTATTTTTAATGCCCTTTCTGTGCCTCAACAAAAAAAGAATGTTTGGGTTAAGATTGAAGTAATAACAAAATCACAGAAGCCAGAGATGCATGAGAATCTGTATGCTCCTCTCTTCTTCCATCTGCCCACCAAGTAAGACTGTGTTGGCAGAGTAGCCTCAGAGCAGAAGGGAGCCCTGAGCCAGGAGTGGAAGGATGCTAGCTGACAAGATGGGTGGCATGCAAAATTGTGGGTTCTAGCTGTAATCTTTCCAGATACCCCATTGGAAATCTGTTCAAAGTGCACTGTACCTCAGTACCCTAGACACAAGATCAGAATATGTTTATTTTCATTAGCAATGCTTTGAGTGTAAAATTCATTGTTATTTATCAAGCATTCAGAAGCTGCAGGGTCGACAATCTCATCCACAGAAAGATTCTTCCTTCACCTTAGAGAGTCTTGTATATGTTCATTTGAGCTTACCCACATCTCTGATAAATACAGTGCTTCTGTTCTCATCTGAATGCTTTTGAGGATCCCAAAATACTGCCCAAATGTTCATGATCTTGGTGATACTGCTCC
The DNA here is from genome assembly GCF_038088225.1 of Cyrtonyx montezumae. Classification (NCBI taxonomy): domain Eukaryota; kingdom Metazoa; phylum Chordata; class Aves; order Galliformes; family Odontophoridae; genus Cyrtonyx; species Cyrtonyx montezumae. The sequence continues at coordinate 109,088,831 of NW_027072089.1, forward strand.
TGCACTTACTAAATCGATACCAACATACCCTTTGATGTTAGTAACGCAGTCATGCCACAGGCTTTATAATATGCCAGGGAGGAAGGTATATTTCATACATTTTCCAGTAAAAAACAACAACAACATGGTTTTACTCAAGAGTGACAGGAGACAACCTTGAGTCTAAGAGCAGGTTCCAGCAAAACTTTGCAAATAGACTGCTTGCAAATCAGTGATGTTGGTACCAAGCAAGAGGAAGGGCTATTGGTGACATTCCTGAGCAACCATATCCTACTCCCTACACTGAAACATGTAACTGTGGTTAGTTATCTGAGCAGATAAAATTAAGATGAACAATAAAAAGGCCAAAAACCTCTTAGCATAGAACAAAGACATTGCAGTGTCTAATTACCAAACTGTCCTGAAAGGTGTTTGTGTTTTCTGAAGCATTCTGTCACAAGACCATCAACAGTCTCATTATAAATGTAGCCCACCAGCATCTAATTGGTATTCCAATATCTCTGAGCTGTGACCTAGAAAGAAAGAGAAGAAGAGAAAAAAGTAGTACAAAAAAATCTTGTCCAAGAACGGTAGGGCAAATGTCTGTTTCCTATACTGTACAAACATAAACAGCTCTTTCTCAACTGCAATTTAATGTTGCTATACCTTCGATTGCAATTACATTGAATCACATTGCAACAAATCTTTGTAATGCCAATCCCATCTTTCCACCTCATTGACAGCTCTGGAGATGCATCTGAAATTCATAGTAGCCTCATAGCCTATGGCAAGAGAAATCCGTGCTGCTAAATTTTATTTTAGAATTCAAGCTGGTTTCTCTCAGTCTAGGATGCTCTGGTTTTAATCTTTTGCTGCCTAGCACAGTGTATCAAAATAACCAGCCAATATTGTTAAACTGTCAGGGGTCTTTGCTGCCACTGAATTTTACCAGTATAAATAAATACTGTAACTTAAGGAAAAAAAGAATCCCTCTGGACAGAATTTTTAACATTAATAGAATTAAGAGGAGAAAGAAAATGTGTATAACTTCATCTCAATGACAGCATTCTCCTTTCCTTTTTTCCTTTTTTTTTTTTTTTTTTTTTGGTACAGAAAGAAAAGGCTTGAGTGGAATATTCAGGCTGATTTACTGCTCAGGCTGATAGGGACTCCAGGCTGGATCCCAAAATTTGAACAACGTTCAAAGGGAGAGATATTTAAAAATCCCAGAAAAGAGATATTTCCAAATTAATGGCATTGCCCGAATGCCTTGGCTCCTTGCACCCCACCAGAAGGTTTATTATTTTCTGGTAAAATGTTGCTTGAATGGGGAGTGGTAGTCAGTGATGCGTCAGTGCTGCTCTTTGAAGACATTAAAAAGCTGAATGCACAACAAAGAACAGATGTTCCAGCATGCTTTATTTATGCACCCATCAGCAATCTTCCAATGACCACAAAACACAAGCTTTTTTTTCCCTTTTACTCCTCACAATATTATTTTCTGATCAACTCGCACTCTATTTTTCTCTAGCTGAAGTCTTCCGTGAATTGGTGTGTGTCTCTGCGTGCATGCATTTGTGTGAGAGCGTGTGCCTGTGCGTGCGTGTGCCTGTGCATGAACGTGTGTGTGTGTGTGCTGGAAGTCTGCTTCCATCAAAAGCAGCTTCTATTGAACTGTCGAACAGGTGTGGATTCTGCAATTAGATCACATTTCAGAGAGAGAGAGACACTGAGGGTAATAATGGCGGTGAATTCTTCATAGTCAGATGCAGCACCATAGCGACCGGTAACAATGAAGAATATAGGTATTAGTATTAGGGTGATTATTTTTAGTTTATAGAATCATTTGATTGAATACTGCCATAAGGCACCGTTAACGTGTGCACAGCGCTTGCCAGCTGTAGAGCAAACTTGTTTTACTGGCACTTATCTGAAATTCTCATCTCTCCCCCACCCTCTCCGCTCACAATTGAATGAAAGTAGCGATTAGGAAGTGAGATGTAATGCAGATTAAATGTTATGATGGACTAAGATCCTGATAGGTTATTAAAACTCACTTGCATTCGGTGTTTTAAAGGCATAGTGTTTGCATATTTTTCAACCGATCTACATCTTTCAAAGATAAAACAAAGGGAACGTTTTAAAAATCTGTTCATAACCAGGAGGCTGTTTAATAGTGAGCTTCCGAATTTATGACCTTCCTGTGCGTGTTTTACACCTGCGTGTTGTAAATATATATTAAGTGTGGAACAACTGTGTTACCAGTGGATCTGATTTAAGCAGAGCTAAGGCCTCTGCACCGCAGTGGGCCAGATTCTCAGCTGGTGTAAACTGGCATCTCTCCACAGAACTCAGAGGTGCTACATAAAGTTGCACCAACAGAGGATCCGCAGCGAGGGGAGAATGACAGCCTTAATTTGGAAATTCCCTGCATCTGTTGGTATAAATCAGAGGCCTAACATTATTGTCACATAATATTCTGGTGTAGCAGAGGTGCTGTGAATTTTTAAACATAGAGAGAACTGTTGATCTATTGTTCCTTTCCCACCCTCCTCCCTCCCTTCTTTCAGCTGGCAGTGTAAGCACTACGGCGCTGGGCTGTTTTCTCATAGCCACAGAACTTGGTTCTTTCAGACCCTCGTAAGAAAAATAACTCTTCCTATGACGTCACCTGATATCATAAATACGCCGTCATTCCCTCTGCAATAATAACTGCTATTAACAACAGTAATAGAAGTAGCAGGATTTGATAGTAGCAGTATTTGATCATCTCCAAAAAGCATACTAATGGCTTCATCACAGAGGTGAATGTTGTAATCTATTTTTGTAGGTTAAGTAAATAAAGACTAAGTCTCACTCAAGACTTAGCATGCACTATGTAAATACTGAATTTCAATTTCAATTCCCTTTGTGTTGTTAATTATAATTATTTCTCAAAAAATCATTAAAATCTACTTTTCAAAATATCTTCCATGTTAGATCATCGTTGTTCTATTTGCATTTGATCCAATGAAACAAGCACAGCATTATTACTTTTTCCTTGATGTTATGACACTGTCTGTGCAGATGTTGCAAAACCAACTTTCCCGTATGATTCTGAATTGCAAGCATACTGTGCATTGACATACTGTTCCATTTATTCATCTGATTGAATACTGCCACAAGGCACAGCTAACGTATGTTAACAGTGCACAGTATGCATAGCCTAGATTTCTTACTTCACAAAAATGCTGGCAAATGAAACAGTGGGTGCAAACTAAGAATCACGTGCTGAATTTTGGCAAAGGTTGGCGTAAAAACACCTCCAAAAGTTGCATCCTGTGATGTAAATCTCAGTATGCCTTGTACAAGTCACAAAAACAGCAACAGGAATCTGTAGCCTATGTATGCATACATAGTGTGCACTGACACTGCAATAAAACCACTATTGAATATAATATTTCACATCTTAGTTTCTTTCCATACATTCATTTTTTTCTGCTATTCTTATCTCTGGTTTGTTGGTTGTTTCTTTTTTAGTGTTGGAGTTGATGGTTTGAAAGGCACAGCACTATTTCCACTGCATTTTTCCCTTTATATTCCTCAAAAATATGCCACAGTAATTTAATATGCTTTAAAATTTCAGTACTGATGAGGAGTTGCATGCCATTTTTTAGCCCACTAAACAAAAGCCTTACTGAGTCACACATAGCCTATTGAAATAGGAAATGCAGATGCCTGCTAATTTATCTTCTCATATAAAGTCCGTTTACCAAGCCATACTGGAACTGCCCCCGTATCTTTGTAGTACTGCAACCAGAACGGATGCTGTCACTCAGGGGGACATGTGACCATTAGAGCCCCTTCCTTGGGGAGCTCCTTAGCATGCTGTCCTCCACTTCTGTAATTAAAACTAACAAGAGCAATATACAAAGGAAAATAAGAAAACACAAGGAGAGAAACCTGCACAATACAGCTTGCAGCAAGCTGGATAAAGCAACTTGAGGAAACATTCCTGTACATTCCTGCTAGGCAGAAAGACAGATTTCTGTGGAGGTTATCAGTGAGGAGAAAAAATAATACACAGAAAAGACAGACAACTTATTACATGACCACAACTACCCATATATCTAGTTTAAACTCAATGAATAGTTTAATCCATAAAAGGATTTGGAAATAGATGATGAAGACAGAACTCTTAGGGCACACCATTTTAAAAAGCAACGTTATGACATTCTACTTAGGAACAATTTGTTTTTGAAATCTAGCAAATGAGATTTTTAATGGAGAAGAAAAAAAAAAACAAACCAAGAAACATGGAGAAATTTTACCTTGAATTAAAATTAGGCCTTTTTATCATTGTTATTTTTCAATTCATGAAAAAGGGAAAAAAAAAATATTCTTACTCTTGGATTTGCAAATCAACCACTGAAAATTTGGCTATTTACCTCAGATGTTACTTAAGGATATATGCTAGTTGTAGCACAAAGGCTCTCAGAAATGCCCAACTCCTACATCTCTTTGAACAAGAGGTAATGACTTCAACTGAGAAAGCAGAGTAGGAGTGCAAGCACTGAGGAGCATGAGAAGACAAATCATTGCTTTTCCTTGCTAGGTTTAAGAAAAGTCCTGTGTGCCTTGCTATAGTGATGAAGCTGACCTTCTGCAGCATCTAAACCAAGACCAACAACATGCTCCAGAAACCTGATGTTCTTCTTAGCTAAATCTTTAGTTCTCACCTTATTTTGTCAGGCTCTCCTTGAGATCTGGCAGGCACGCAGAGGTTTGAGATTAGTAGGAAGTACTCTTGTGTAATTATATATTATACAGGATGAGATATTTCTCTGCCAGGATCAGGACACCTAACCCAGGTATGATCTTGCAGACGTTTTGCCTACTGTGTTTTTTTTATCACACTGTGATACATGAAAGCAGAATAATGAGCTTGTAAAGAGCTCACATGGACACCTCAGGTCATTAAGAAAGGGCTGTAACATCTTCAGGGACACTGCAATTATGCAAGCCAAATGAATAAGCTTCTCTGGTATGGAGGATGATGGCTGAAATATAAATACGGGGATGTCTGGCAGGTTGATTGCATCACTCTCCCACAAATCCACCATGGCAAATAGCATGAGCTTACAGTGGTAGAAGCAACCAAAGGATGGTAGGAAACATATCCTATGCCACATGCCACTGCCCAAAATGTTATCCCAGGCCTTGAGAATTAAGTTTTGTCATGTCTCGACATCCCAGAAAGAACTGAGTCAGATAATAGGACTAATTTTTGAAACAACCTCATAAACACCTGAGCCAAAGAACATGGCAGTGAGTGAGTGTATCACATTCCCTATCATGCTCCAGCTTCTGGAGAAAATGAACTATACAATGGACTGTTGAAGACTACACTGAGAGTAATGATTGCTTGGACATTCAAAAATTGGGATGCACATTTAGTAAAAGCCAGCAGATTAGTCAACACTTGAGGATCTGCCAATCTAGTTGATCCTGCCCAATCAAACTTCTTATGAACCGTGGACGGGATAAAGTCCTAGTGGCACATATAAAGAATGTGCTGGATAAGACAGTCTGGGTTTTTGCTGCCTTGACAAAGACAAATTAATCTGTGGCACTGCTTTTCCTCATGGACATGGGTGCACTTAGTCAGTAATGCAGAAAGATGGAAACATCCGGAGACTCACAGGGACTTGATGTTGGGTGAGAACAGCCAATAATTTGAGTGTATGTTAATTGCTACATAATACTGCATATCATGTTGACTAAAATTGTTATATGCCTCGTTAACGATATTATAGTAAGAAATCACCCAGATGAAAGAACAAATCTTGATGGAACCAGAGCTATCTTCAGCATGCAACTGTCCAACACTGTGCATCAGTCCTCCTGACCTGAAGGACTGTTATGACAGCTGGAGCCCAAAGTCATGGACTAAATGAGGAGGAGAAGGAGAGAGAGGAGAGGAGAGGAGAGGAGAGGAGAGGAGAGGAGAGGAGAGGAGAGGAGAGGAAGGAGAGGAGAGGAGAGGAGAGGAGAGGAGAGGAGAGGAGAGGAGAGGAGAGGAGAGGAGAGGAGAGGAGAGGAGAGGAGAGGAGAGGAGAGGAGAGGAGAGGAGAGGAGAGGAGAGGAGAGGAGAGGAGAGGAGAGGAGAGGAGAGGAGAGGAGAGGAGAGGAGAGGAGAGGAGAGGAGAGGAGAGAGAGGAGAGGAGAGGAGAGGAGAGGAGAGGAGAGGAGAGGAGAGGAGAGGAAAAGGTGTCTTGGCACCACTATTCTATAAGCAGAAGTATTTATTTACTATTTAGCTTTTTTTTTCTCTCTCTCTCTCTATGTACATATATATTTGTGAGTACGTATGGAAATAGAAAACAGAGGCTGCCATGATGCTTTTTCTTGATGGAAAATAGCATTGTTTGATAAGCCTCATTGCTTTGTTGGTGCTTAGAAAATTAATTCCTTCTAACTCACAAATGAGTTGACCTTTGGCTGAACCAGTCTGCTGCCATTTTGGGAGCTCATTTTTCATTTAATTCAGGCCAAATTCTACCATCTTTATTCCTGCTATGAGTCCCTTATATTTCATGCTGTCCCATAAACAAACAAACAAACAACTCTACTTAATGTGAACAATTGGATCTTCTTGTTTATATTTAGAGAGATGAGAGGCTAAGCACTTTCTTTCTTTTTCTAGAACAGAACTGTGTGCTGTAGACCTACTAGTCCATTATTTAACATCTCCAGAAGTATTTGATGCTTCTAAGAACATCAAATGTGTGCTCTGTGCCCCAAAATACTTGTGCTCTGTGCCCCAAAATACTTGTGTTTTCAACTGAATACGTAGTGTTAGAGGCAAATATCGAGGAACAGCATTGGGTCACAGCTGTGTAACTACACAGTTACTTTTTCTGTGTGTGTGCTTCTGTTCCTAGTTGGGCAAAACATGTACCTGAAAGAATACTGCAGGAAACTGAAACATAGGAGAGTACGACTGGAAGTAACAATTCATGGTGAAAACAGTGATGTTGAGAGAAAATGATAGTGATATCCACCACAGAGGGAAGAATATGCTGTGAAGTCAGATAAAAGAAGTTTGGCTGTCTGAAGTCAGAGGTGTTGACTAAACATAGTAAAAATGAACTTGAGATGGAACAGCAGCAAAATACCTGATAAACAGACAATACCAACCACCTGGCACTTTAAAAACCTTCTATAATTACCTCTATTTCACACTAGTAATAAAATACGTAGAAATTTTCTATATTATTTAAGCTTGTGATGTATCTTTTGTGAAAACATGTAACACCCAAAAAGCCCTGCCATTAACACATCATTTGGGAAGCAGCTTCTAGCACCACCCCACATTGTTTTCACTGCTTGCATTATTAATGCAATTACCCTCTAACTTCTGCCTCATGAATCACATGAACCCGACCCCTTGCCAGTAAAAGCAGTCATTCTGAGTTGTCACCATTTCACCATCACCACTACAAACATAGGTATCATAGTAGTAACAGCGTAGCGTATGTATACATTGCATCAATAATGACAGAGAAAGTTGGAATCAATAAATCCATTACAGGAAGACAGCAAGAAGAGGATTGCCACAATTCGACATTTAATGTTCCCTCATCTTGCTTTTTTCCTATTCATGACCACTGAAGTTGAATACATGTGAACACAGCTACATAGGAAGGCCTGTGGGCTCCATGCAACAGATCCATTCTGACTTAGCACATGCTTTTTAATTATTATTTATTTATTTATTTACCAGCAAGAGCTACACATAAAATTTACCAAGGATGCTGAAAGGTAGCTCTGCTAAATTCGAGAATACCATCAATGGATTCTACAGAATTTCTATATAGATTTCATAAGACTTTTCTTTGCAGAAAAAAAGTCAAGATACTTAAATTGAGACCCTGAGGCAATAGGCCATTTTTTAGTCTGGATCAAAAAACAAGTATGTAAAATTTCCTTTCCCACTGAGAGACACCATGAGTTTTGGAAAGCCAAAAATCTAGTCAAATAACACACACAAATTTTGAAGATGCTTAGGATGAAGTTTTTGCTATCTATCTCCTGAGGATGGAGCATCCTTTATGTCAGCTGATGCTGGTTTATTCCATCCCCAGGCTCAGTCCTCTGTCACTTACAGGATGAAATAGTAGGTCATCCATATCAAGTTCCAAATTTTATTTATTCAGGAGCAGTTAGGTTTTATGATTTAAAGCTCTTAATGGGTGCTGGAAATTTTTGCAGAAGAAAAATGATTGATGAGCAGTAAGGAAATGTATTGCTTTATAGGCAATTTAGTTTTTTTGTGGAGAAGGTTTCAAATTATTAATATAATCCCCAACATGTAAAAATGGGGTTCAAAGTCAAGATATATGATACCCAGAGGTCTACAAATGGGAATACATTGACAGCTTTGTCCACTAGAAATCATGCAGGGTATTTTTTACTGTGTAAGTCTCCAAAAGTAAACAGTTCCAAAGAAGTATTTTTGAGGTGTTTGTTCAAAAAGAAATAAGAGAAATAAAATAAATAAAATAAAGGACTAAATAAAGAAAGAGGGAATGAAAGAGAGAGAGAGAAAGGGAGAAGGAAGGCAGTAACACAGGAAAGGCAGGAAGAAAGGAAGAAAAAGAATGAGGGAGGGAAGGGAAGGGAAGGGAAGGGAAGGGAAGGGAAGGGAAGGGAAGGGAAGGGAAGGGAAGGGAAGGGAAGGGAAGGGAAGGGAAGGGAAGGGAAGGGAAGGGAAGGGAAGGGAAGGGAAGGGAAGGGAAGGGAAGGGAAGGGAAGGGAAGGGAAGGGAAGGGAAGGGAAGGGAAGGGAAGGGAAGGGAAGGGAAGGGAAGGGAAGGGAAGGGAAGGGAAGGGAAGGGAAGGGAAGGGAGGAAGAGTGGAGAGTAATGAAACAAAACAAAACAAAAAAAGATGGTGGGGTTTCCCCATCTCTTCCTTCCCTCCTCCCCCTAGCCAGATAAACTGGCAGGTGCAGTATTACTCTGCAGATGGACCAGGAGTGGCACACGTACAGTTATACATGCCTGGCACACTCATATTTCCTGCTTTATATCACATGCCAGCTAACCGGGTAGTAGCCAGATTTGAGAGGACGTCCCCAACAGTTGTTGTGAGTGAATAGAAACCAGTCTACTGGCAGTATACTGTTAACCCTTCTCCAAAAATAGACAGTACACTTTAGCCAGGGCAGTAATTCCCATTTTTCTCCACTCTTTCACTATCACTCTGTTTCTCTTCACTTCTTTTTCATAATGAAAGTGGACATTATACTGAATGGGGTAAATGGGCACAAGTGGTTCTGCAGCACTGACCAGCTCCAAATATTACAACAATTTCCCACCATTCTTCCAAGTCTCCTTAGTCATTTGGGCTGGAGATGGAGAAGACAAAACAGGTGTAAAGAAAGGAATGGTGAGTGAGGCTCTGATTATCGTTCGAAATGGCAGTTGTATTTTATGTGAAAACTAACTATCCAATAAATAAATAAATAAATAAAATAATTAAAAAAAAGATCTATGCTTTCATGGGAAAGACTCAAATTTTCTCATATACTAACTCATGAACGACATTTATCAGTCTTTTGGCATCTAAAGACAAATATTCGGTAGGTTTTACAGAACCATACAAAATTAGACTGGAACTTAAAGTCACCATCAACGTGAATTAGTCAGACTTATAAAATCATCTGTATCAAGAAACATAAGTATTTTGTTAAATCTGGTCTGGCATAATTGTAAAAGTGCTTATATCTCTTGAAATCTTCTCCAACACTTCATAATTTCTCATTCATTTCAGGGGGAAAAAGGTACTACTGTGTTGAGTCTGGAAAAATAAAGTCAAAATGGTGGACTAGAGTCTTCTAACAAGGGAACTTGAAAGGCAATGTAATTATCTCTCTGATAAGTTCTCCCTCTAGCAGAAGCCCTCAGTAGGAAAGCAGTAGACCAGCTCTCAGAGTCTCTCCATCTCCTGTTGGAAGGTGTAAGAAGAAAGTAGGTGAATCCAGAAGAGTTGCTCATAGGCATCTCAAAGAGTACTCGGATGCTTTTATTTAACACATATTCTTTGGACAGATGAGATCTCTGGTAGGAGAATATTTAAGGGTGTATCCCACTAATGAAAGCTTCAGCAAATATCAAAGCAGGAAAGATTCTGCTCGATAAATAAATAAATAAGTTAATAACCAACATAGAAGTAAAAAAAAAAAAAAAGTTCAAACATGGCAATAAAACAACAGAAGAAAACAACATTGAGTTCCTTTAAATCCTGACATTTACCACACCATGGGATTTACTTTTACTGCAGTATTTAAAGGATTTCCTACTCTTAGACCTGGGAATACAGCAAATAGCACAGTAAATTTAACTACTATGAGCAGTAAATGTCAAGATTTTAATGGTGCATACTGTATGCCAGTTGGTTATACAGTCACCCGTATGTGTTAACATATAAGGCCTGATTCTGCTTTCAGTTATACCTGTATAAACCAGGAGTAAGTGCATTTAACTTAGTTCCTACCTTACAAAACCTTTGTGAAAACAGAACCCAGTTCTGTATCCAAAATCCAGTTTGGGAAAAAAGCATTTGTCTAAACCTTGATTGCTTCTATCAGTTCTTTCCAGGCAAAATAAAAATATCCACACTGAAATCAAAGGACTCGGAGAGATCGCTGGTATTCAACTGTTGGTTTCCAATGCAGTAGGGCATTCATGTGGGCAGAAATTGGCCTTCACTGTTTTTGCTTTTATTTGTCCTACGGATCATTACCGAGTTAATGTTCTTTCTGTCAAGACTAAGACTTCCCCTCTGATACACCATTAATTAGGATATAACAAAAAAAAATGAACTTCATATGTGTTCAGAGAACTTTCTTTCCCTCTTTAAGCTCTTAGCCACATAACACCACAAACAGCATTCTCATGCCTTAGATAAACTCCTTAACTCCGTCCCACTGATCCTGTCTATAAAGTAGAGGAAAGCCATTGAGGTATACATTCACGAACCTAGACACTGGGTACCACTGAATGAGGCTACACTTGTGCAAAAAAATTGTTCTTAAGTCTGCTTAATAGAGCAAAACCATACCGAATGACAGCTCTACAAAGGGGAATAAACTTTTCTTAAATGAAAAGGGCTTTTATCAAAAACATCATCTTGAGTCAATACCATACACAAGCCCACTGCAGCTGAGTTTCAGAGAGATGCCACACAAAGCCACTAGCCCCTGCCTACAGCCCTCCCAGCAAATAACACGTTCTCCTGCCCTGCAGCCTCCCAAGCCAACAACCAGCAACACACAGTACCTACAAGTTTGTCTTCTTTGTTTTTGTTTGTTTGTTTGTTTGTTTTTGAGAAAATTCACTACATCAATTGTCCAGTCACACCATAAGCTACAAATTTGAAAATCATTTTTAACTAACTCAAACTTTTAAAATATACTGTGGCTTTCTCAGAACTGTATTTTTTATTATTTTTTTTATGTTACAAAGTAGATGTTAAGTACAATCGTGAGATTTTATTCTAAGAAAAGTATTCCAAAGTTTTGGTATTTCTAACCACATTTTTTCAGATGTACACCAGTCCTATTACCCAACAGAGGTTATTTCAGATCCTTCTATTTTCAGTCTGCCACACACTAAGTACCCATCATTTTATGACACATAGTTACGTGGACTAAGATAATGGTAATTATATCTCATACTTCAAAGCAATTACCCAGCGAGGTGAGGAAGGGCTCCTTCTTCCTCATTCCACAATAGAGTATTTGCAACATGGAGTTATTCACCTTTCTGAGATGCATTAGCTGTTGGTCAGAGTCAGAAGCAAGATACTAGATTTAACGGATTAAAGGTCTGATCCATTATCACACATCTTATAATTATCCAGAAGCATAAGTCTTTACAGTAATTAATCAGTGAAAGATTAGTGAGTATTCCCAGTGGGAAGATACTAAGTCTGAGAAATAAGTGCAGTTTGGTGATGTCCTTAATTAGATATTGACTCATTATCCAGAACATTTGTTTTGGACACAATGGTCATGCATTAAAAAAAAAAAAATCATACTTGCTTGCAGTCCTTAAACAATATAGGGTAATTATTTAGTCATTTACATATGAAATCTATAGATTCTGTACTAGGAGATTCTGTTTTCAGCTTCTCTCTGTAGAAACAGATGTACATTTGTCACCACTCTGAATGCAGTTACAAAATGGAGGGCGTGAGTGTGAGCAAGGCAGCAGTTCTGCCACCCTGTGACCCCCAGAAGATAACCAGCTTAGAGAAAACAGGTCTTCAGCCCTGTTACAAGCTCTAAACACATCTAACAGTGCATGAATGGCTGTGGAGCCTCAGTGCCCAGCTAAGGAAACTGGAGAAACCATGGAAGAGATGATGGACATGTAAGAACTAGGAAAAATCATTTTGTCAGTTTCAGCTTCTGCATATTAATTACTTGTAATGTCACATGAAGATGCTGTGGGTTTTGTTTCTTCTAACAGTCCTAGCATTCAGTAGCTGCTCTCTGTGGAGCAACTTGTTTCTTGCATTTAGAGCCCAACAGAACTGTAAACGGCAGAATTGGAGAGCTGCGAGATTTGAGGTTACTGAAAGGAGGTGGGATCAGTTCACTACTAGCTTCTTGGACACTAGCCTATTGCAGAACTACTTCACTGGACTAGTTCAGTTTTCATTTTCCCACACTCCAGGGCTAAAAAGTCATTCCTGCCTATGCAAAAATTCAGAGCACTTAGTTTTTTGCTTCAACAGAGTGTGTCTATGAGATATCAGTTCTGTCTATCCACACAGTAAGCATCTCTTCTATCAAAATAAAGATGCTCAGTCTTTTCTACAAACACCCTCCATGATAATACTGTTATTTGGGGTTCTGTACTAGGCAACAGAAAAGAAAGGAAGTTTTCATAAGATTTCCCAGTCCCTAAGGAAATAGAGAGAAGTGCATCTCGAGCCTCCTCCACTGCTCATCTAACTTAAAGAAACAGGACAAATGTGATGAGGTTCGTTAAAGGCCCCCTCAGTTCTTTAGGCACCTTCTCTCATTCCACACATTGTGTCCTCTTTATTTGTGGCTCCATTGCATGTTTCCTATACTCCAAAAAGCTTCTCACTTTTCCCTCAACTACCTCCTTTGAGGGAAATTCCTTACATTCCTTTTTCTCCTCACCAGTCATCTCATCTCTCTTCCCCCTCCCCCATCTCCCCCCCCCCCCCCCCCCCCCACCCAACAAGAGCTGTGGGCTTGTGAGCTTACCAGAATAGGGCATATGCAGCATTCTCTAAATACATTATAAACGTGTTTAATAATAATCTTTTCCAACCCTTGATCTTTCCTGGATGAATCCCACTTAATCCTCACTGAGATTTTTATGAATGGTTTTTTCTTATCCTTCAAGGCAACATCTTTCTGCTAATATTTTTGCCAGCAACTAAGTGGGAGATAGACTGTGGCTGCTAAAAATAAAGAATAAAATACAAAAAAACACTAATTACTCAGATCAAAACAAAATCTGGAGAAGTGAGTCATAACTCAAAAGAAGGGGAAGAATGTCTTGCTTTTTACTGGGAAAGGAGAAAAAAAAAAACTATTGAAAATTAAATTCTGCTTCTCATAGGAGATAATCGTCATCTTTAAGTTAACCATAGTAGATCATACCACAGATAATATTTCTAGACTATAAGTAAGAGATGAAGGTTGTTAGTAAAGAACACAAGAGTTGCAAGGCAAGAAAGCCAGACAGCTTGATCTTTACAAATGAAAGAGATGAAATTGCCGCAGTACTAAACAAAAAGATTTAATCAAAGCAAAAACAAACTACTTCTCACTATGCAAAGCCAGTAACAGTACGATAGGTAGAAGGTCGTACTGTTACTGTCTACTTGTACACTGTACCAGTTACAAACTATTACACACCAAATAACTTGTAAATATATATCTCTTTCTTTGGGTTCTTATTTTAAGAAAAAATTCACTAACACACAAACTATATATAAATGCTTACAGATCCATCCTTGATGCAACTACACTGCACTATTTAGAACTGTCTTTTATGCATTATTTAGTGTTTCAACTGTGGAAAAATACTTCCATAATACAGTAACTTAGATGTCTGAGATAATTCTCATGGGTCAAGTTCACAGCTGATGTGACGAATGATGTAAGATATATATGAGACTTTCCATATCTTACTCCTTCTAGTTTTCTTAAATACAAATAAACTCTTTCTAATTTACCAATTATTAACAATAATTAACAATCCTTTAAGATGTCTGCATGCACATGTACATTTTCTGCTATTATCAAAGAATGCACATAGCTTTTGAGTCTGGATAAAGATGATACTGGATGACTTAAATGTTGAAAAATGATTGAATCTTGTTCATTAAATTGTTAGTCAAAGTAATTTATAATTAAAAAACAAATTCTACTTATAAGCTACTTAGGGGTTTATAAAAAGAGAATTCCAGAGATTTCAGGCAATTCTTTGAGATCAGCCTAACAAGAAAAAAAAAGGCCAGCGATACACAAATTGTTGGAGAGCAGGGTAACCACAGGCTAAACTTAGCATAAAGCAGCCATGAACATCAAAGCTTAGCAAGGACTATATACTGTTCATGGGTCCTTAACACAAGCCATTACTAGAGACATGCATGTTTTATTTCCTGAAGCTTTGTCTTCTATGCACTCAGGGCTTTAAATTGTATCATTATAAATGTTTACTCCTTCTCTAATGTACTATCAAATTGCACTAATTTTCATAATAAAACTTTGCCTCTGATATAAATAGATTATTCTTGAAAATAACAAAAAAATGTGAAGAATTAAACATTGTGTTTTGTTGTTCTTGTTCTTGGTGGTTTTTTGTTGTTGTTGTTGTTGTTTTTTAGAGTTTATATACACTGGGAAAAATTGAGGGAACAATAAATTTTGAAAAACCTGTGCTCCTACAACACATCTTAGACTTTTTGAAAATAGAGTTTTTGATTCCATTAGGTAAGCATGCAATCTGTATTTAAAACTAACTTGGGGAGTAATTCCAGATTTGTAGTTTAAATGTCAGCCTCATAAGACTGCCCTGCTGTTGAAAAGGAAGACTTCAGTCTTGAAGCCCTATCCCATAAGCTCTTGTAGACGAGACAGTTCTGTAGTGAAGAACCCCCAGTGCTGCTCCATAGAACAGGGCTCATTCCTGGCAAAAGAGTGGTCAAAATCAAAGTTTGAGTCAACAGTCAGGCTGACCCAATGAAAAGGGTATAAATGTACAGTTTTTAGAAGAAAAGGCTAAATTCTAAGGAAATTACTATTTAAGTGTGTTTTGAAAGAGGAGAAGGAATGATAATGAACACTGGGGGTCACATGGAAGGCATCTGTATGGGATATATTCTCCATGCATCAGTGGTACATCTGAACAGTTGTTTTATTAAACTATATTATGAACTCTGTGATCGTAATAGCAGCTGCTATTTGTATCCCAGTAGACTAATATGCTCTATTTTCCCTGTTAAGGCTCTTTTGGGACAGTTTTGGAGGGTGGGGAAGAGACTGCAGTACGAAGATGTGCCAGAATTCCACATTTTAAGCAATATGTTACCAAATACTTCAAAATGAAAATTCTCAATTATTTTGTAGGTCTTTTTCATTTTACAAGCAACTTACACAAGATGGGATAGATTCCTGTCTGTATAATTCAATAGGTTGTAAAAAAAGTAAATGGGAAAGGTATATATAAGTATATATATACTCATGAGCACACCAGAGACTGGAGGTTCTTCCAAGAAAGTACTGATTTGGGGGGAAAAAATGAACTAGCGTGGTAAAGAAAAAGGAGGCCATAGCTGCCATTTGCACCTGCCAAGTCATATTCACATCTCATCATTTGGTTGAGAAATAGTCACGTTGTGTTGCAACACAGTTCTCCCACCCAAATCTCAGTTGTATTAGGTCCCTTATGTTTCATTAGCCGTTTGTGTATGCCCATATTTGTATGTTTATGCATCTAGCTGCAGAAGACATGGATTCTGGATAATTATTAGTTTTGAAAGGGTTTTTAATTTTAGAAGATGCAGTAGCACAAATATTGTCAGACTCATATTCCAATTTAAATATTAGAATGATGTTTCATTGTCTTTCCGTATAAAAAAATTAGAAGAGATTATAATTTTTTTAAAAATGATACTACTTTGATATGATATTGCAAAGAAAATAAGGCACTTTCCTTTAAACTGATTTTCAAAGCTATATCTGAGATCTATATCTGCTGTTTATGGATCACAACTAACTTTATAGTCATGTATAAACTGTACTTCTGAGTGCTGTAAGAGGTATCCCCTGTCTCACAATAAAAATATTATGGAACATTATATTTCCATATAGTAATGGCACTCTTATTTTACTAGTAGGAAAGGTATTGTACTAATTTAATTGACTAACATAAAAGTCGCACAAGCAAGATCAATATTTTATTTTCTCAACAGTTTTTGTCAATGAAGATTTAATTTCCCATGTAGAGAAGGTGTCTGTATAGCTCACGGATATAAGCAGGGTGTGGTCTTTTTGGTGGAGCCCAAAGGCTCTGACTTCCTCACCAAACCCCAGCCTCAAGGGAGTCTGAAGGCAAAAACACAAACCTATATATCAGTAACAAGGGGTTATATTTGTCACTTTATAGTAAACTCATCTCTTGACCCAAAACACATACATTCTATATTTTTTAGTTCAAGCCTGAACTATAAACTTCTGACAGCTTAGCTTTATTAGTTAGGGTGTGAAGATAGGAAAACTTAAGTGGAATGAAAAAAAAAACAACTTAGCTTATTTCACAGCTTTGACATCAGAAGACAGAAACTTCTGTATATAAATATTATACTAATCTGTATTGTATATTGTAAATCTAGAAAGTTTTTTTTACTCTTTTATCTTTTTTTTTCTTTTTTTCCTTGCACACACACATACAAGTTAACCTAAATACAGCATTGTCTAAAGACAATAAAATTAGAATACTGCAAATCTGCAATTATAATTCAGAACCTTAGCACAATGGCCAGATTTGTGAACTTTCCCTGAACCTAAAACTAAGTGCTGTTTGAGAGAAATATTCAGCTGATCTGGGTCAACTGCTGAATTTTTGTGTACTGACACTTTGCTGGTCAGAGTTGTTTCTCACTCAGCTTCTGCATTTGCTTAGACCCAAAATCTCCGAAAATTCAGAGGCTGTAAAACAGACCCAGAACTCTACAAACGTCTAATTAGACTACAATCTGTCCAGTGAACAGATTTATTTACTGTTCTGTTAATTTCTGCAGACTCCACATCTAAAGGAAAGAAAAATATCCTTCTTACCTGTACCTGCAGCTTTCTCCATAGGCAGCAGCAGGCACAGGTTTCCCAGGCTATTGTTGTCACAGGCAAGAAGGAAAAACTGAAACTCATCAAAGTGCTTTAAAAATAAAGTCAGAGATGAAAACACAATCTCATTTTAGGGCATGAGAGGAGAAAATGCAGAGTGAAGACTAAAGCAAGCAAAGCCTGATGCAACAGAGGTCTGAGGGAGTTAATAGGAGCACTTCAGCCCCTTCAGCCATTTCAGAGATTCAACTCCTGAGAAGACATTCCACCTGGCAAATGATGCTAATAATAAAAATTATTGCAATTATATATGTAATTACTTTACACTTATAATTATTAACCAATGCTAATAAAGGCGAAGCCTGAAAAAAATATCAAAATCACACTGCCATTTGCACTTCAGCAGCATGTTTGTTTATCAATCTTTTAATTTTAGAACACCCTTTGTTACTTTGAAGATGTGGATGTGAGAGGAGAAACAGAAAAATAGCTGAAGACATTTTTCCCTTTTTCTGCTTTGAGTTACATAAAAGAAGTTGAAGAAATCAGAAGTCAGTCTGCAAATATATTTGAAAAGGACATTTGGGAAAGCTGCTTCCTAGAGGACAGACAAAAGGGTGTGGTGAGAACCACCACAGAACCTTACAGTGTTATATGGCCCTCAAGGGCCCTCACAGGTCTCTCTGGCCCTGATCAGCCATACCGGGGGTCTTCCCTACACCCCAGGAGTGCCATTTCAGTGCAACCCAGGGTCTCTGTGCCCCTCCTGAGCCACAATGCCTCTTTATCCCAACCCCTCCATGGGCCAACAGCCTGTGCCTGACCCTTCAGCCTGGCAGCCCTTCCAGTGTCCTGACACATCCACATAGCTTACATTTTGCACATTACTGACATGTGATAGGGAATAGGCTTGTTCTGCCCAAGCAGCTACCAAGGCATTCAGTGATTTGCAGATGCAAAGACTACTTCAGTGCTGTTAACTAATATCTCTGCTTATAAATCCTGCTTTGCCTTTTTATTCTTCATTTCACATTCTGACAAATCACTTGCATTTGTTCAGGCCAGACAGAGACATCTTTGTGCTATTTGTGAGTTCAATATCAATACAGACTCTCTGCCTGGCTCTTAGAAGCTCTTTATACCTATCCTCAAACTTGTATTTTTGTATCTCTGGATTTGATAAATAGCATATTTGGTGAGGTGGGAAAGGTGTTCATAATTTCCAGCTGAAGTATTGCCTGGTGAAGTGTCAGCTTGGGTTACATAACTCATATATAAACAGACCTTTTGTGGCTGGTAGGAGAATAATTGGTTCACCTAGTCTATTCCCCTACCTCACACAGCTGCATTGGCCTGTTATTTCATTATTCAGTAAAGCTAGCAATGACCACCACATTCCTTACAAAACAGCATGCCCACCTTTAAGAAAAATCTCGCACATTTTAAATGCTAAAATCTTATCAGAAATTTACAGCATACATACAAAATATTTACTGGACTATCATGTCTTCCTGATGTTGGCCAAATCTGAAGCTTCAAGGTCATTTCCATGTGAAAAATAGTAAGCATGGAACTAAACCATTGGCCTGGGACTGAGAGAGGCAAAACCTCCTGCAGTTCCTCAGCCAGATGCCTCAATTGCAGTGGGATGATCTGAACTTTTTGTATATTAAGCATGAAACAGCTTCCTTCCATTTCAGAGCTATGTAGACTAGCTCACTTGAGGAACCAGTACAGGATAACACATCAGCTGAAAATTCCTTCCCTTATTATACACTTCCCTTTTCATGCTAGCAGACAAAAAGCTGATATGTGTTAGGTACTACTGTAATAAGTCATTATAACTTCTCAAAGAGTGAAGTCAAGACGAGTGAGCTAGCAAATTAATTTTCTTCAGGAGAAGCTGGAACATCATACGAGAAAGTAAGGATTCAAGGAAAGGCAGAAATGTTCTCCTGTGGATTTCCCGTTGCATAAACCAATGCAAAGCCATCATTACATGTTCAATTTTTTCCATCAGTACAGGAGCTGGAAATGTTATGGCATGTAGAGAGACAACACTGTCACTTACTTTGTAAAGTCAGGTGATGTAAGGGCACAAAATGCAAGAACTTCAACCAAATTTCTGGTAATTACCTTAACCCTCTGCAGTAGCATGTAGAATAAGACAGAAACAACTAAGCATATGACAGTGATCCCCACCATTTGATAAGATACTGGTGACTATATGTGGTTCTTCTTCTCTGCTGAAGAAATAGGCACCTGTAGAAAGCAAAATATTGGAGACAACATGCTACGTTGACAGATAGAGTTGAGAATTACTGCTACAGTCACATGCAGACACTGCAAGGTAAGTCACAAGCAGAACATTCTACACATTACTACACATTACTACAAATCTTTCTGTTCCAACATGTTCCAAAATCTCCAACATTTACATATCAGGCTGCTCCATATGCTCTCAATCCCACCTTTACTTCTTCCAGTCCTCCAAAGTACAGAGGGAACACTCCCCAGGTATATACAAGTTAGATTTGCTTTTGTACTTTTCCCTATTCACTTCTGGATGGTCTTCCATCCATTTTCCTTTTCATAGCTGTCTTTTCAAGCCACCTTATCATACTATTAAATTAGAATTTTAAAAATAATAATGATAAAATAATATATACACTATTCATTTCATTCTGCTTCTCATGTGGACTTTTATAGATGTGTGACTTACAGATATCTTTTTAATTTTCCCAGATTGTAAAATGAAAAGAATATTTAAATCTCTCGCTGGAGGTGTGAAGGCTGGTGAGGGAATGTGCTGAATTTCTTCTGGAGATAAGCAACATTTAGCACACTACTGATACTAGTCTAGAAGCAGTAGCAGTATTAGCAGCAGTAGTGATTGCATGAGAAGCAGCATGTCTATGCTTTAAAATCTGTGAACATCTCTGTGTCTGTTCCCTTGAAATGGGGAATCCAAAAGAGGAAATAATTTTTACATCACTGAAACATTCCTCTGTTGCCTCTCATTGTACAAGACTTGTACTAGAGCATACTGGCAAATCTCTAAGAGACATTACCTGCCTGGTCTTTGTAAATAGAATTATTTATGTTACCTGAATTTAAATTATCATCAGATTCTTACACCAGTATTAAAGAAAATGCATATACAAATATCTCCTGTTAACTTGCAGCTTAAAGCTGACATCTTACAGAAATTATGGAGAGTAAAATGAAATTGTACAAAGGGCTGTGGAAAAGAAAATGTAAACATGACATGTTTTCGAGACTAAGCCAGTGCATTTAAAACCCTGAAGTTTCCTGCCTCATTCTTGAACAGAATGGCATGTAGACTTTGTACTAGAAAATGATATCCTCTTTCAGGTGTCCAATCAAAAGTTACATGAAGTCCCCCTATCCCAATTCCCCAAATGTATCATAGAGAGCAATATAATAAGGCCCCATTGACAAAAATATTCCTTGATTGCAAGGATCGTCGATATCCTGAAAATTAGTTTTCACAACACTAGAGGTGCACTTCAGCTCACTTTGCCAGGTGTTTGCATTGCAGTGATAATTTCCACTACTGTGCTGGCTGCTGAATATGGCCCAAAATTGGAATCACCCCCACATGAGTATTCAGATCGCCTAGAAAAACGTGGGCAAATAATAGAACACACTGCCATCACAAGGAAAACAGCAAAGCACCCCAAATTCAAGCAGCATCACAGCAAGCATGCAAGAAACATTCTTATATTTTTGTAACAGCAAAAGTTCCTCCACTGATGTGCAAGAAAGTTCAGGGAGAATTTTTGAATTGTCTTCTTGCCTCTTCAAATCTAGAGTTGCTGGGGTAAACTCAAATTGCACACAAACTATCTCTTTCCTCTCCACTGGAACATTTTCGCAAATGCTACCCTTAATTTGAATCTGTCTTCCTGCATGTGTTTGATAGTGACTTTTCATCATCCTGGGTAGCTATTGAGTCATGGGCTAAGTCTGACTGAATCATAGAACCATAAAATCATTAGAGTTGGACCTCTGAGGGCCACCTAGTCCAACTTCCCTGCAATGAATAGGTACCCCAGACACACAAGGTTGCCCAGGGCCCTATCCAGCATCACCTTGAAAGTATCCAGAGATGGGGTATCCACCACAATGCTAGATAACCTGTTCCAGTGCCTAACCACTCTCACTGTAAAAGATTTTTCCCTTATATCTAACCTAAATGTACCCTCTCTGAGCTTGAAGCTATTTCCCCCATTCTATTTCCACAAAACCTGCTAAAGAGTCTGTCCCCTACTTTCCTGTAGCTTCCCTTTAGATTCTGAAAGGCCCCTATCAGGCCACTTTGCAGTCTTCTCTTCTCCAGACTGAACACCCTCAGCTCTCAGCCTTTCCTCATAGGAGAGGTGTTCCATTCCATGGATCATTTTTCTGGCCCTTCTCTGGATGTGCTCCATGTGCATGTTCATGTCCCTCCCATACTGAGGACTCCAAATCTGGACACAGTACTCCATGTGAAACCTCATCAGCACAGAGCAGAGGGGCAGGATCACCTCCCTCACTCTGCTGGCAGCCCAGGATATGGCTGGCTTTCTGGGCTGCATGTTGCACATGCTGGCTCACGTGCAGCTTCCCATCTTCCCCAGGTCTTTTTCATCAGGGCTACACTCAATACTTTCAATCTCCAGCTTGTATTGGTAATGGGGGTTGCCTCAACATGGGTGCACGATGTACCTGGATTTGTCAAACCTCATGAGGTTCACCTGTGCCCACTGCTCAAGCCTGTCTAGGTCCCTCTAAGTGGTATCTCAGCCCCTCTGGCATGTTAACCGCACCCCACAGCTTGGTGTCATCAGCAAATTTGCTGAGAGTGCACTTGACTCCACTATCGATGTCATTGATAATGATATCAAAGAGTATTGGCCCTAGCACCAATCTCTGGGGGACACCACTCATCACCAAATTTCCTCCATCCCTCAGTAAAAGCACAGCTTTTAGTGCTAATGTTTTTCAAAGCCTCTCCTAATTTTAATCTTGTATGCAGAAAGGCAGATAGAGAAACAGAGAGGCTTAGCTCACCATGATACAAATGACAACAGTTTATAACCCCTCCCAAAACATAGACCTTAATATAGATATTTGTGGCACCCTACATGCTACAGATGAAGCCCTACATAGGTGACTGTTCACACTTGTACTGCGTGTAGGCTGCCCATCTGCAGTGCCAGAAGGCATCACACACCTGAAAACAGCTGCCACATACAGAAGTTCCTTCCATTCTGCTCTTCCTCTTAGGTAATCATTGCTTCAGCTGTCCACAGCTTTACGTGGGTGATGAGAGAAGGCACTGCCAAAAAAAAAAAAACTTTAAAGAAGGGAAAAATTTGCCCCTAAATGTATAATACTGTGAGCACATCAACCAAACTGCTCCCACTTGAAGTCAGTTCAGTGAGCAGTCTGTGCCTCAAGTTTTACTGTACCGAAGACCACAGTAAGTACTGCTTATATGGAGACTCACTGTTGCCAACAATTTATTTAACAAAAAGTTAGGTTCCTCTATCCCTCTTTTCCCTTTTCAACTGCCACTTATTTCTTACATAATACAAAACTTCCTATTGGTGTAAGCTCATCTCTTCTTAGCAGTGTTCCCTTCTCCAGAGGAAGATTTTTAAAAACAGCTGGTAAATTCAGACACCACTCCTTCCATTACCTGATTCCTGATTTTCAGCAGCTATTCTTGAAATTGGATAAGTTGATGCCAAAAATGCTAGTTGCACTTGAGAATGTTGATTTTTATATTACAAGCAAATAATAATCAATCAATTGCAAATCGTAAATCTAGGGCTTTTTGTTTGTTTGTTTGCTTAATTTATTTATTTAAGTATTCAAGATGCTAAAAATGGCTTTATAATTGACCAGTACATATTTTAAGGGAGTTGATTTTTTTTAATCTGATGAGGTTGTTCTGGCTTTGACAGTGACTTGTTCTTAAAGAGGAGATTCAAGCTCATCTGGGCAAAACTCTGCTTTAAGGACTTAGTTAAAAAAAAGGACTCTTTTTTTTAACCACCTGTAGGAGCACTAATGTCTGTACACTAAAGGTGCACAGACACCCCAGAACTGTCTGTCCCAACAGCTCTGCATGGAGAAGTTTGAGTTAACTGAGTCTCTGCTGCTCTTTCCAGTCTCTGGGATATGTAGCCCATTGCATTATGAATGAGGCGGTACCATATGGAAGAAATGTGAATAAGGAGTATGAGATACAAACAAAAGATGTCTGTGCCCACTGACGTTGTCACTAGAATCCATTTCTTCTCCTCCAGTCATTGCACTGCATTGAGATTGCCGGCCTAGCTTAATGCAGCCTGATTGCAGCTGTGTCCGCTTTGGTTTCCTGAAAGAACTTGCAAGTCTAGCATGGTAACTTGTCATCTGCAAGCCGGGAGTTTTATTCACTGTTTGCTAGAAGCCACATTAAATAGCAACATCAGTCTGGAGATCAGCTTCTGCAGCAATGTTCTTATCCTTAAGCCTGTGCAGATGGGTGATTCCCTGTGTGCCTGCTTTAATGGCTGTGCTGCTGAAGACACTAATATTCTAAGACATTTCTCTCCAGGGGGC